>NW_028281734.1:0-54415 GCF_059751285.1 Brachycentrus maculatus | reverse complement strand
GAGGTCAAAATGTTAATAATCCTAATTCAATTTCGATACTAAATCCACAGTCGATTTTTCAAATTTCGCTGCACTTTGCCAACTCGGCAGGTTGATAAACGGACCACCCCTATTCGAGGAGACCTGTAGGGGAGTAATTTGGCAGGGAATCGATTGAGGGGTCATGTGGGGTGCAAGTAGTAAGAGTAATGCCTTCATCCCTTCGATTTCACAAGAAAAAAACACTCTTTCTTAATGGTCCTCTAGCCAAGCAAGGCTTTTGTGTTGAGTCTACTTTGGGTCAGTCCATGTGTTCTCTTAATATATCATTAATTCGTTTCGTGAATGTTTTTTTTCCCAGTTAGTTTGCAGCACATTTTATTGACTTTAATTTATTTATTTATGCGGCACAAGAGCTGATTACAATGGAATATATAATTATTTTTTTGACATCTCATCAAAGATGAAGAAGAATATGGAAGTCTGGGCATTTACGGGGCTGACGAAAAAATGCCCAGACTTCCATATTCTTCTTCATCTTTGATGAGATGTCAAAAAAATAATATGAAAATAACTCCTGTAATTGGAGATAATCCAGATTTTGTGAACAAGTATTTGGACACACTCAAAATGTTGTAAGAATATATAATAGTAAAGACCATTATTTTACTTATTTATTTATTTACAAAAATGTTAGTAATATTAGTATATAATCACTCACCGAGATTTTTACGTCTACCGGTTTCGAGACGTACCAAGACGCACAAGAGACGGGTACGTCTCGAAACTGGTAGACGCAAAAATCTCGGTGAGTGGTAATATTCTAATTTTATTAACATTTTTGTAAAAAATAAATAAGTAAAAATGACTAACCACAAAGTAAATGCTTTAAATATGAATATTATTGAAAATAACATTATTTTATATTATGGTACATGATTAAGTAATACACAAATATATATATATATATATATATATATATATATATATATATATATATATATATATATATATATATATATATATATATATATATATATATATATATATATATATATATATATATATATATATGTATATATATAATATATATATATATATATATATATATATATATATATATATATATATATATATATATATATATATATATATATATATATATATATATATATATATATATATATATATATATATATATATATATATATATATATATATATATATATATATATATATATATATATATATATATATATATATATATATAAATATATATCCAACCAACCATACTACTAAAATTTTCGGAAGTGATTGAGTTCACAACAGCCATCTTTGATTGGATTTAGAAATATTTATTTAGTAGATACCCTTTTAATTGTATGCACGATCCGAACCGGGATTATTTTACGTACTGGAAAATATCTGAAAACCTGATTTTCAAATTAAATGCGGCTTATACATTGACAAATTAATCGGTATCATTTCTGAAAAACCCACGTTAAATTAAAAACCAGGGTCATCGTCTTATCATCGCCAAAAGTTATCATCGTTAAGATACTAGGAAAACAGGGTTAAGTCTTAAATAATAATAAATAAATAAATAAATCCCTTATCCGCACCCCAATGGCGCATAGGGCACTGCTTATCTTAATCGTTTGCACATGAAGGAAAAGTGATCAGCCTACCGCTTCAGGTACCATTCCAGGGTAATATTGAATAAATATTACAGTGAAAAAATCTCTTTTATTTATTTGACGCCCCCTGGGAATCGAACCCGGGACCTCCAGAACGGTAGTCGAGCATGCTGACCATTACACTACGGAGGCGGACACTTTTTATTCCAGCTTGACTAAGCTGTAAAAGCAATACTTTTTAAAATTTATATTTGAAGCACTAACTTTGTGATTTTCCATCTTATGATTTAAATATAACTTTGTTTTAAAATCACTATAAATATTTTATTATAACTTAATTAAAATGTCTAACGGTTTCGAAGCTAACCGCTTCTATATCAAGACTAATGTATATATATATATATATATATATATATATATATATATATATATATATATATATATATATATATATATATATATATATATATATATATATATATATATATATATATATATATATATATATATATATATATATATATATATATATATATATATATATATATATAAATATATATCCAACCAACCATACTACTAAAATTTTCGGAAGTGATTGAGTTCACAACAGCCATCTTTGATTGGATTTAGAAATATTTATTTAGTAGATACCCTTTTAATTGTATGCACGATCCGAACCGGGATTATTTTACGTACTGGAAAATATCTGAAAACCTGATTTTCAAATTAAATGCGGCTTATACATTGACAAATTAATCGGTATCATTTCTGAAAAACCCACGTTAAATTAAAAACCAGGGTCATCGTCTTATCATCGCCAAAAGTTATCATCGTTAAGATACTAGGAAAACAGGGTTAAGTCTTAAATAATAATAAATAAATAAATAAATCCCTTATCCGCACCCCAATGGCGCATAGGGCACTGCTTATCTTAATCGTTTGCACATGAAGGAAAAGTGATCAGCCTACCGCTTCAGGTACCATTCCAGGGTAATATTGAATAAATATTACAGTGAAAAAATCTCTTTTATTTATTTGACGCCCCCTGGGAATCGAACCCGGGACCTCCAGAACGGTAGTCGAGCATGCTGACCATTACACTACGGAGGCGGACACTTTTTATTCCAGCTTGACTAAGCTGTAAAAGCAATACTTTTTAAAATTTATATTTGAAGCACTAACTTTGTGATTTTCCATCTTATGATTTAAATATAACTTTGTTTTAAAATCACTATAAATATTTTATTATAACTTAATTAAAATGTCTAACGGTTTCGAAGCTAACCGCTTCTATATCAAGACTAATGTATATATATATATATATATATATATATATATATATATATATATATATATATATATATATATATATATATATATATATATATATATATATATATATATATATATATATATATATATATATATATATATATATATATATATATATATATATATATATATATATATATATATATATATATATATATATATATATATATATATATATATATATATATATATATATATATATATATATATATATATATATATATATATATATATATATATATATATATATATATATATATATATATATATATATATATATATATATATATATATATATATATATATATATATATATATATATATATATATATATATATATATATATATATATATATATATATATATATATATTATTTTTTGACATCTCATCAAAGATGAAGAAGAATATGGAAGTCTGGGCATTTACGGGGCTTACGACCGTCATAGGCTGGTTTAAGTGATCACTTTACACACGTGTAACATTCACCAATTCTACCCATTATTGACAACCACACTACTCAAATTCTTGGAAGTTCTATATATATGAACCAATTTAGAAACCTTGTTCATGAATCACTAGAACTTCACTAGAGACATCTATTGGTGAGATGTAAAGAAGCTTTTTATTAAGCAGAAACTCTTGACGTGGTGAAACCACGTTTATCCCCTCAACCTGGCAAAAATAATCAATCATCAATCATTTTTATTAATTAGTCTTAGGTATATTATTTTTTTCTGTGCGCGCAAATATGTTTTATGGCTCCGACCTTTTATAATTTACCTGTCGTAAAATTAAAATGTGTTAAAAGGTTTGAATCATAAAAAAACTGTCGCCAACCCGCTGGCCTTTGTAAAAAAGGGATTAAAGATATTTGCCGATGGTTCTTTATTATTATATAGCGCAAATAAAATTATTGCTAATTGAAATGTCTAGACGTTGAAAATTTTGGGGGTGGATACAAGCGCACCGTCAGCCAATGAAAAATAGTTTCGAGGGCGTGATCTTCAAAGAGAGAAACCGAATATAACGGGAAGAAATCAGTGGGATCGATCTCTTGGAAGCCAACAGTTGGAAGGATCAGTTGGGAGGAATCAGTCGTAAAAGGAAAGACCGACCAGTCGGACTGGTCGGAATAATGACTTGGAAGCCAGCACTTGGAAGTCGGGGACTTGGAAGCCGGGGACTTGGAAGCCAACAGTTGGAAGGGATCCATCAGATCGAGAGAAGACCGACCAGTCGGACTGGTCGGAATAGTCAGTCGGGAGAAATCAGTTGAAAGGAGCAGGCATTCGGGAAATCAGTGGGATCGAGGAGTTGGAAGGAGCAGTCGGGAGAGATCAGGGGGATCGAGCAGTCGGGAGAAATCAGAGGAAGAAGCATACCTACACCAGGTTTTAAGACTTAAGTGAGGAGAAGAGCGGGAGCTCTACGCCGGGAGAGAGAGAAGATAGAAAAAAGGGAGTTACTCATCCGGAGTATCAAAAGCAAACCCACGCCGGGTCATAAGCCTCAAATTTAGAGCTGAAGCTCTACTAGGAGGAGAAGAAGATAAGAAGCAAGAATCATCGCACGGCGGCCCGTCATAAGAAGAACCTCATCCCAGCATCCACGGCGCAGCTTTTTTACAAAGGATCACGGCCACCCCAGCATCCCACAGCGCATCTTTTCCACCAAAGGTTAGAATAAGTTTAATTTAAGATAGGATTAATTAATTTTAAGCTAATTTAAGATAGCAATTTAAGATTAGTTTAAGTTAAAGTCGCTTTCGTATAATTTTGATATTTTTAATTAAATTAATTTAAGTATATTTTTTGTGCTGAATTTTCTTTCATCTCCCTACCCCTCCTTCTAATACTCCCAAGGTATATCAGCTTGATAAGGTGGGCGACGTCACTCTAATATTAGTATGTGAGATCCGAATCCTGGATTATAATCACACACATGAGAAACGCCAGTAAATACCATTTTCATTTTTATTATTAAGCTTATAATTTGACCAGATAATTTATTTACAACATTTTGAGTGTGTCCAAATACTTGTTCACAAAATCTGGATTATCTCCAATTACAGGAGTTATTTTCATATTATTTTTTGACATCTCATCAAAGATGAAGAAGAATATTGAAGTCTGGGCATTTACGGGGCTTACGACCGTCATAGGCTGGATTAAGTGATCACTTTACACACGTGTAACATTCACCAATTCTACCCATTATTGACAACCACACTACTCAAATTCTTGGAAGTTCCATATATATGAACCAATTTAGAAACCTTGTTCATGAATCACTAGAACTTCACTAGAGACATCTATTGGTGAGATGTAAATGCCCAGACTTCCATATTCTTCTTCATCTTTGATGAGATGTCAAAAAATAATATGAAAATAACTCCTGTAATTGGAGATAATCCAGATTTTGTGAACAAGTATTTGGACACACTCAAAATGTTGTATATATATATATATATATATATATATATATATATATATATATATATATATATATATATATATATATATATATATATATATATGTATATATATTTATATGAGTAATCACTTAAACCAGCCTATAACGGTCGTAAGCCCCGCAAATGTCCAGAATGTCAAAAAATATTTTTGACTTAAACCGATTTTCTTCCAAATCGTTTTTTTGTTTTTTACGAAAATATTCAATTTTTATAATTTAGTTAAAGAAGTGTTTCAGCGATGTATAGCTTTATTTGTGTTGCTTCGCTTATGTTTAGTGAGTATTAATTAATTAACATAAAAAGGGCGAATGCTTCATTAAAAGTTTAAGGATTTTGGCACATCACCTTTTTCTTTTTATTGAATCTAGGTTTTGTACATTTATTGTTGGAACTGCATTTTATATAATAAAATAACAACCATTTAGTTTTTTCTAAATTATTTTTTTAATTACCTATTAATTGTTCGCCTCCGTAGTGTAATGGTCAGCATGCTCGGCTACCGTTCTGGAGGTCCCGGGTTCGGTTCCCAGGAGGGTTTAATAAATATAAGTGATTTTTTTCACTCCAATATTTATTCAATTTTACACTGGACTGGTACCTGAAGTGGAAGACTGATCACCTTTCCTTCATGTGTAATCGATCGAGATAACACTGCGTTTATATGAAGCAGTGCCCTATGCACCATTGGGGGTGCGGTAAGGGATTTTTTTTATTAATTACCTAACGTCCAAGTGACTCAAATCTGGCTACGGCTTACGCAACGCCGTTTATGATGACCCTACTCAGGCTTCAACATTTTAAGTTTAATAGCCTTTGCCTACTCGTGAGTGGATTTACTCTTTATGTTTATAACTATAATTTTATGTAATTCATGAGTGAAAATTCTAGGCAAAAACTCTTGCCTGAATGAATTTTATTTGATATCTCAGTGTCATTATTATCAAACACTCTCAGTGTTTGATAATGTCTTAATAAGACGAAACGCGTCACATAACATATTTGTAAATAAAAGTAGAATTCAATCCAATAACCGTGTTTAATTTTGGATATATTACCCAACAATTTTCCTTGTTTTCAGTAAGTTCTGTACATTCCTTCCATGCAGTACAGAAACCGGTGACGTTTGAACGGTAAGTTTTCACTTAATAATTGTCATTTATATCTTACAATAAGTGGTCATATTACAAAAATTTCATAATTAAAAAAAATTAAAATCACTAAAAATATTTAATTATAACTTAATTATAATGTCTACCGGTTTCGAAGCTAACCGCTTCTTTATCAAGAGTCATTAATACTTATCAATCAGTCTTTATAATGAAGCGGTTAGACATTATAATTAAGTTATAATAAAATATTTACAGTGATTTTGAAACAAAGTTACATTTTAATTATAAAATAGAAAATCATAAAGTTAGTACTTCAAATATAAATTACAAAAATTTAATATTATTTTTTGATATCTCATCAAAGATGAAGAAGAATATGGAAGTCTGGGCATTTACGGGGCTTACGACCGTCATAGGCTGGTTTAAGTGATCACTTTACACACGTGTAACATTCACCAATTCTACCCATTATTGACAACCACACTACTCAAATTCTTGGAAGTTCTATATATATGAACCAATTTAGAAACCTTGTTCATGAATCACTAGAACTTCACTAGAGACATCTATTGGTGAGATGTAAAGAAGCTTTTTATCAAGCAGAAACTCTTATATTAGTATTAGACTTTTATATTCTTCTTCATCTTTGATGAGATATCAAAAAATAATATGAAAATAACTCCTGTAATTGGAGATAATCCAGATTCTGTGAACAAGTATTTGGACACACTCAAAATGTTGTACAAAAATTTAAGTTGCAAAAATACTTATAAGAGAAACGAATAAACCAATGTTCCGAGAAAAGTAAGTTGTGTAAAGCTGTGGTATTCTTCATATAGATACATTTTTACGTGTCAGGGTTGATCAACAAAATGCAATAAATTGATACAAATACAATGCAAATATTGCATATCTAAAAAAATATTTCATTACTCACACCCCTACACTATTTCTTTCAATACCGGATGTCGGCAATTACGTCGACGGGAAGTTTGATCTTCAGAGTTAAGCGCACGGCGTAAAAATGAGGTGGACAATTTAAGCGAGTAGCATTTACTTGTTGGTCAAATTTTTATAACGTTGCATACATTTAGTTTTTTTTATGAGGTCAAGTGATCATACATTAAAAAAAATTATGACGTCACGTGATCTTACATCTCTTATGTCAATTCACATTAAAATCGCGATACAATTTTGTTTATAAATTTCGCAACTTAGTTCTTTAGAAAAAACGCTTTGCAAGAGAAGGTCTGTCAGGAAACCTAGATGCTTTTGTATCAGATCTGAGAATACAGTGGGATAGCTTTAAATATCCCTTGTCACTGCGATTTGTGTCTATTGTGACCTCCCTCTGTATCACAGCTCACTCTCAAGACGTACGTGAGTCATGTAGCTCACGACCTGCCTTGGTGGTAGGAGCTTCACCTTCTCGTAGTCCAGTAGTGGTCCTCCAAGGATGTGACTTCGGTTGCGAGCGAGTGCGTCACAGTTATAGAGAATGTGGATGGGTGTTTCGTTATCCTCCATACAAAATCTGTAGACTGGGGAGTCATTTAGTCCATACAATTAGTTACCTAAACTCCGAGAGATATTTTAAGATCAACGATGGTACAGAGTGTTTATAAGTTATCGAATTTATATTTGAATTCGTTATGCTTAAATCGTGCAATTAGCATAGTAAACTAAAAATTCCTAGCAGCTAAAGGGTCAATTGTTTATATTTTTGACGTTTAATATACAAACAAGTTGACATTGATGATAGCCTTTGAAGATTAAAGCAAGAATCATTTTTAGTGTAATGTATTATAATATGTATATTGCTAGCTGAATATGTTATGGAAGACTCATCGCTCACTCTTTTCAATAACGTCGTAAATCAAGAAACTAGATTTTTCAGGAGATCTTTTTTAAAGTTCAAAGATATAATAAAATGTATTAAAAATAAATATCAACCCACTTATTGAACTTTTTATTGTGCAGGAGATCTTTTTAGGTAAAACCTGAAGGTTTTTTCTCCATTTGAAAAATATTTAATCAATACCTTTACTTCAAAATGCAAAACAACACTTTTTGCTCTGTACCGGGTAAATATCATGTTAAAAATATGCCGCTTTTGCTGGGATATAGTACATTTTCTGGGCTTTCTGAGAACATGCACAATTGAAAATTGACGATTTTTGATATATGATGTTGTTGAAAGGAGTGAGAATATATTATTACGGTTTTTAATAAAACTGACGCAAAAAAAATATACAACCATGATATACGATTTACCCTCGATTGAAGGGTTGATGGTCCCAAGAGTAAACAATAAATATGGGAGTAGAACACTTCAATACATTATTTTGTAACATCTCATCGAAGATGAAGAAGAATATGGAAGTCTGGGCATTTACGGGGCTGACGACCGTCATAGGCTGGTTTAAGTGATCACTTTACACACGTGTAACATTCACCAATTCTACCCATTATTGACAACTACACTACTCAAATTCTTTGAAGTTCTATAAACTGTATATGAACCAATTTAAAAACCTTGTTCTTGAATCATTAGAACTTCACTAGAGACATCTATTGGTGATATTCTTCTTCATCTTTGATGAGATGTTACAAAATAATATGAAAATAACTCCTGTGATTGGAGATAATCCAGATTTTGTGAACAAGTATTTGGACACACTCAAAATTTTGTGTTTCAATACATAGTTATGAGCATTTTTAATTTGTTACCGACGGATGTTAGAGGTCAAAATAAAATATGGAACAAAGGCTAAATAAAGGAATGAGTAAATGATCAAAATTGTATTGTTTTTATTTTAAATATTTTTCTATCTTTTGTGTCTTTATTATGTTAAATTAGATAAAAATAATATGTCGTCCCAGGCTGCACATAGCTGATACCTTGTAGAAGAGGCAAGCTTGGTGGCAGCTCTCAGGAGGCATGCAGAGTACATGGCCAAGCCAACTGAATCGCCTTTTCTTGACGACAGTTGTGACCAAGATTTGCTGCGTCCTACGCCTTATCTCTTCATTCCTCACAAAGTCAAACCACCGCACGCCTAAAATTCTCCGCAGACTCCTATTCTAGGCGCTCAGTACACGTCTGCTCTGGGCCCTTGTAAGGTGCCATGCAGGGTTGCCAATCTGTGGAGAATTCCCCAAACTGCGGGGAATCTCAACTTGATTGAGGAATTTGTAAGGATTTGCACAATGTGGGGAAAATGCGGAGATTTGAACATTTTACCATTTATTAATATAATAATGTTTCAATGTTTAATAATATATTTTTTGTGTGTTCTCCTTTTAGTATCATTTTTTTATGTGTTCTACATAATTGCTTAAATTTTAATTTTTTGAAACCGGTTTATGCTACAAAATAATGAGTGAAGAGTGGCAATTTTTTTGTTTGTTTAGTATGTAACTAAATATATATTAGCCGTTTATTTAGGCTGTACTTTCTTTTGTTTTTTAATACGTGTCAAATGTATTTTTAATTACTGCGTATTTTATATAAAAGCCCAATTGGGGCGTTAATATTTAAATTGAAAAAAAAACAAGGAGTCGATTTTTTATGAAAACTTTTTTTCTATGGGATAATTATGTAGGGATTTTGTGGAGAATCGGGAATTTGTTTTTTCCCGATTTGGGAAAATTGGCCTAGATTTTTGGGGAATTATGTTAATTGGCATTGGCAACGCTATAAGAGAATAGGAGCAGGACCAACCTGCCGATGGTTATGCCTGTAGGAAGAGCTACCGCTATGTTAAACAATATCTCATTGGATATTGATCTGTTCCATGTGTCTGAGGAGTTTTCCGAAGCGGGATTCTTCTACACCTTTAGCAATACGTCCAAACTTAAAACACAGTCAGGGACTTTTTTTTTGGAGTACGTTTTTTCATTTTTGGACTAATAGGACAGACAAAGTGAAAATAAACCCACATCAATCTGTCATTGCATACAACCTTCGCCTCTTCCACGTTCATGCATCTCCTCATACATACCCGCCGATTATTACGACTCCTAGCCTGACCATTTTTGAGTAGAGAAAAATCTGTGATTGTATATGATAAGAGTAGAATCAACTAAGTCCAAAAATGCAAAAAAACGTACTACAAAAAAAAGTCCCTTACTGTGTTTAAGTTTGGACAGCCGAACAGTTCTTGCATATATTTTAGTTAAATGTATACGATTTAAATTTTTTATAGTTTGTAATGTATATATTATTGAAATAAATAAATTGAATTGAATTGAAAAAGGGTATTATTTCATCTCTGTGATTCCAGTCGGCCTCGGGAGGCGAGCGGCTGCATCGTACCAGAGCCGCCCAGCAACGGGGAGATGAACGTCCTCAACCTCGCGACCAGCATCGCGGTCGGCCAGCGCTCTCCCGAGTTCAGCATGATGAAGATAACCTGCAGGCCAGGCTACCTGCCCCGCCCTCGCGCAGCGGCCATTTGCAAGAACGGGAAATGGAGCGTCAATGGCATCCAGTGCAAAAAAGGTAATGAATGCTTGGTCCTAAAAACTAAGTTTATTTTTTCATTAACATTAACATAAATTGTATACATTTACCATATTTAAATCACAATTTGAAACATTTTTTTTATATTTTGCAAAGACCCACCAAGCCACCTTGTGTGTCTTGTCGGTGGACTTCTTTTTGAATACATTTTATATTCATATTATTTTTCTAAATTTCTCAAATTCTTGGAAGTTCTATATATATATATATATATATATATATATATATATATATATATATATATATATATATATATATATATATATATATATATATATATATATATATATATATATATATATATATGTAATAAAATACCTAGGTACCTACCTATACATTTTATTAAGTACTTACAAATAGTACCTACATAAAACAGTTCTACCACCAGATGTCGCATGCGTCGCACAGAATAAAACAAAAGACTTCCGATAGAAAAAATATAATATTCTGAACTGTCAGAATCAGATAGATAGATAGAAACATATGATAAAGATAAATTAAGAATAAACTTTCATTATAAACTTTAATTACAAAGCAACACATTGTTTATTTTATTATTATACACCCACTTTACATATTATCTACACCCAATTTACAAAGAAAAATATTACCACGTTCTAAAACGACAATTTTGTTAATTGGAAATGGATTATGAAACATTAGGAGACGTATTAAAACAATTACTACAATATGTTCGGAGTGATAGAGAAAAATTAGAAGATGATTAAAGAAAACGATTAGAAGATCAAAGAAGACGTGGAAATCTAAGAACTAGTGATAAAATTAAAGATAAAAGTCCATGCAAGATTTGTGAAAATTTAAATAAGGGAACTCGATATCACCCTGAAGCAACGTGCTGGTTTAAAACAAAGGAGGATGATAAGATTAATAATAAAAATGAAGATTTACAAATTACACAGAAAAATGAAAGCGACTGCGACAGTTTAACGTAACATGTTTACGCACCGATCAAAAGCTCCGATCCGAAGAAAGATGGACAAAAGCACAAGCTAATCCAAGCCAATCGTCGTTTGAAAACAATAACTGACATGCCGGACAGTAAAATTCTGCGTACTTCCGTGTAGTGGACAAACGTCCATACTTTGTTTGAAAATGATGCGGAATGCATCGAAACACGTGTGACAAAAGATTTTAAGAAATAGTGGTATTTACTAAGTTGAACTTAAATTCAAAACAAAAATTTTCAACTTTATTCTTCTTCTTCTTCTTCTCCTTCTTCTTCTTCTTCTACTTCTTTATGAGTCCTCTGACCTCCACTGCTGGATATAGGCCTCTTTCCCTTCTTTCCATTTCCTCTGGTTGGTTGCTGCTTGCAGACAGTTTTTACCCCCCACAGCGACAATGTCGTCGGACCATCTCTTTTGGGGTCTTCCGACACCTCTTTTGCTCTCCCAAGGTCTCCATCGTAGAATTCTTGGGGTCCATCTTGTGGGGTCCTGTCTCGCTATATGTCCTGCTCATTACTTTATTACATACGTTAATTCTGACATGTTTCTTTTCAGATCCTAAATATGTTGAAATTACATCTACAACAGTAAGGTGAGGTATAACTTTAACACTATTTAACACTTACCACTCTGTAGGCCAGACATTCTGGCCCGTATGATTCTAGTAGGCAGCTCCGTGAGCCACAATGTCTGGCCCGGCGCAGGTATAACTTTAATCACTGATTTCTCTATCACCCAAGTATACTCTACCAAAAAATATTTCAGATAAATACAGTTAATCTTAATTAACATGGTCATCCGAATTGCCAGACAGAGTGTCCCGAAATTAGGGAACCAAAATATTTTTTTTCATGGTTGAAAAACGTCACATTTTTTTGATCAGAGTAGCTGATCAGTTATGAGAAAAATTTAAGAAAGGGTTAATAAAATACCAACTTTATAGTCAGGTCTAGCGAGTGTTTTTGCCTAGAATTTTCACTCATGAATTACATGAAATTTTAGTAACTTTAAACATAAAGCTATGAAAACATAAGGCTATGAAACTTAAAAAGTTGAAGCCTGAGTAGGGTCATGATAAGCGGTGTTGCATAAGCCGTAGCAAGATTTCAGAGTCACTTGGATATTAGGTAATAATAAAAAATAGTTGGGTCTATATATCGCTCATTTGGTGCAACAATGACGTAATTTCCCTTTTTTAAACAAGTTAAATATGTGAAAATGTGCAGAACATGGGGAGAAACATGGACAGAATTGATTTTGTGGTGAAATGATGCGAGATGGCGCGAGTTTCATTGTAGAATTGAGTAAAATAGCGCCATTTCTGTTGCTACAATGTTTTAGAATTAGCACATAAACCCTGATGATGACAAGGTTCTTGTTAAAACCGGGTGGAAAAAGTTTACCAATAAAAAGTGGTTAAAACAAAGTCAGATTTTGTAATGATTATCGCAACTTGGTTCATAAAATAAAATTGCTTTGCGAGAGAAGTCTTAAGCTTTTGTATTAGATCCGAGAATATAGTTTTCTGAGAGCTTTGCATCTTTATTGACTGCAGGACCCAGAATGCTGGACCTGGTTGTACTCTACCGGAGTTTCCTTCCCACGGAAGTTACCAACAACCAAAAGGCATCGCCCCAGGGTCTTCCGTCAGTCCATACACGATCCTGCATTATTCCTGTGAAGCAGACTACATGCTCTCCAGAGCGATATCCATATGTCAACCATCTTTTGAGTGGTCACCATTTCCAATTTGTATAAGTAAGAACTTATATTTACAGATTTGTAGGACTCCATTTCAATTTATATTAAAATCAAACATTGTTTTTTTGAGTCTACTTAATTGTATTTTATTGTTAAAAAACACTACAAGATAAAATTTGTGACAATTGTTTCGCCTTGCTATGGCATTTTTAAACGAATGTCAATTCGTTTGTTCAAAAAATATTCATTCGAAAATACCATAACAAGGCGAAACAATTGTCACTAAATTTATTTTTAAGAATAAAATACAATTTAGCAGACTCAATAAATCAGTGGTTGATTTTAACATTTTTTGTAAAGAACTTATACCTTAGAGGCAGGGAGGATAAAATGCCTCACAACTATATCTTTGGAAACATTCCACACCTTTTCCACATTTATGTATCTACTTATGTGTTCCCACCGATTATCGTGACTATTTATATATAGTGTTTGAAACACAGTGAAACCTCTATCTATCGTTTTTAAAGGGACCTATTAAAATAAACTATGAATGCGGGAAAACAATGAATGCGGGATTAAGAGGTCAGTATGCAAGTAGATACGACCGACTAAAGATACCGTCCTCCCAATCTGCATAACCATTCGTAGGCTACAATTCTAAGAAGAATACAGGTTTCAAATGCAAATGTATTTATTTTTAAAAAAAATACAAACCTGAATAGAATTTTTAAAAAATACTCAAGCTTATTGATCAAAATTAGTTTTTTTAACGGTTTTATTTTCGTAAGTCAATAGTATATTTTCAGTTTTGCAAATAGTATTTTTTTCAGCATCGGTTATTGAATGTGCGTTGTAGAAAGTTTTCTTTCAAAGTGTGCATGCTTCTGGAAATGCAGGTACAGGCAGCGGCTCCTTTTCATCAATATGGACCTCTTCTGCTATCGGTTACGCAAGCTTTCGATAGTTTCTATCCCATACGTTGCCGTTGAATGTAAGAAAATTGAAAAGAATGTAAAAAACAGACAAAATGTATCAAATATGCAGCTTAATTCGAACGATAAATGCGGTAAATGGTGATGGAGAAACGATCGATGCGGTTTAGTTTAGTATAAAACTAATTCCGGATAGAAAAAATAAACGACACATCCGGGAAAACGATTATTCCAGGAACGATAGATAGAGGTTTCACTGTACTTGATCTTCTTCATCTCGGGTCACAATCTGTACGATTAGTTCTTTATGGACAATCTCCATTCATCTTCATCCTCCGCTGAACTCTTCAACTCGGCCTACACACTACAGCGCATGTCGGAGATAATTTGGTCCATGTGGTTTGAATACCCTCCTCAATTGTGAGAAGCAGGTTTGGGTGTCTTATATTATGGCCAGTCTGTTTGGCTCACTGTTGTGCTACTTTGTTTAGTAAGGATCTGTCTAGATCTATCTGGGATCTCCCAGCCCTGCTTAATACCTCGTTATTCGCTACATGTTCCGACCAATGAATCCACAACATGCACTTCAGTCTACTTCGAGTTTTATCTCTAACAGTTTTCAATACAGACATGCGTTACGAGCCGAGGTTAAACGTACATTAAAATTAGACCTGTAATCGAATCAACTTATATACTTGTAGGATGAAAGGAGTGGGCGGGGTTCGAATTGGATATTGACGAATCGTGTTTAACCGATGTCGAATCAAACAATGGACTATATGTTAAATTTATTTGGTTGTTAATTAGAGGAATATTATTTTTAAGTGCTTTCCTAATATAAAAAATCTCCATATTATTTAGTTTTAACCCTTTATTGTTAGTGTTTAAGTTTACACTATAGTGCATGTTGGTCTTCGGGTCGACCAAAAATCGCATGTGTTAGACATTTTGTGTAGTTTTGAGTGTGTAAATGGTGCTATGGTGGTGAAGGGTAGTATTGTTTGCATGCTGTGTTAGTGATTGTCCTGACGAAGAGACGGGTACGTCTCGAAACCGGTAGACGTAAAAATCTCGGTGAGTGGTTATATACTTATTTTATTAACATTTTTGTTTTCTGTTAAAATCAAATATTTTTACTTTATATTAGCACTTTTAATCTATTTTTATTTCTGATATCTATTGTATTCTTGCCAGTGCCCTTTATTGTAACCTAAAATAAAATGTATACCCACACAGGGACATGCCTTTGTGAGATCTTAATTTATATTAATATTTATATATATTTTTTTGTAATGTAGGGAATAGAATAAATGGTGCATTGAACAGAGTGATTGCAAATAAAAATATGTCCATGGAAGCCAAGCTAGCGGTTCACAACGGCGTGCTGGTACCGACACTAATGTATGGCAGTGAAATATGGAACTGGCTAAGGAAGGATGAAAGCAGAGTGAACGCTGTTGAAATGCGCTCCCTCAGATGAATGTGTGGAAAATCATTGTATGACAGAATTAAAAACGAAGATATATGAAAGGAATGTAAGGCTGAACGAGGAACAATTGAAAAGATTAAGAAGAGTTCTTTACGGCGGTATGGACATGTGGATCGAATGGATAACGAGAGAATGACTTAGAAAATATATGTGGCGAATGTGAGAGGGAAAACAGAACGAGGACGACCGAAAAAGACTTGGCACGATCAGATCAATCAGAACCTAAAATCTGGCGGTGTCATAAGTCTGCGTAATCGGAGGGCATGTGTGACTAGATGTATGGATGTGAAGGAGGCGAGGAGTGTATGTCAGATAGAAGAGTGTGGCGTTCCATCTTCTCTGCCTACCCCTGCGGAGGAACGGCGTAATGGTAGTAGTAGTAGTAGTAGTAGTAGTAGTAGTTTTTTTGTACTATTTTAATATATATATCGTGAAATGCAAAAAAAAATATAATAATAATAAAATGTTCTGGTTTATTAGACAAACTGGGATGCGTAGTTCCACAGGCAGACGGTTTGCACTTCAACTGCTCAGATGGTAAATCAAACCCTATCGAATGCGGTTGGGAAACACCTCACGGATCTATCGCCACCCCGGGCTGTTTGGACAATTACCACATCAAAAATGGAAACTTCCACCTTCTGCATTGCGACGACGGGGTGTGGAGCAAGCTGCCACCAGAGTGCAAACCAGGTAAGTACTCCACGGAGGGGTCGGTTATTCAAATATACACGTAATCAAAAATAATACAACTCTTTTGATTTATTATTTTGAGAAATAAAAAGACTGTTTTTTGATCCACTCACATTTTTACTAACAACCAACTAGTTTCGGCAACAACCTGTTGCCCTCTTCAGGGTTTACTTATGACTAAACATACATTCATGATACATAAAAGAAACAGTGAACAAAATTATTGGATTAGTTTAATTTATGAACCCTGAAGAGGGCAACAGGTTGTTGCCGAAACTAGTTGGTTGTTAATAAAAATGTGAGTGGATCAAAAAACAAAGTCTTTTTATTTCTCAAAATAATATATCAATATCGTAGCCATACTACTATTTAATATTTGATATATTACTAGCTTAATATTGCCCAGAAAAAATCCCAAAGGATTTTAAACATGGAGGTGTAATATATTAGAAGTATAAAAAATGACTAACTGCATTGATATTTATTTTCTTGCCAAGTAAAAGTGACTTAAATGGCCCTCCCGAACATTTTACGTTTTGTCAGTTGGTCACTTTCTCCTGTACGACTACGATATGATCCATAAAGTTAATGCTTTCAATATTCAAAACAATTTTTTTGAGTTTATCCTTTCCCATTCTGATCATAAAACAGTGAGATGGACCACAAGAGTTTTACGATGGAGACCTTGGGAGAACATAAAGAACCTGACCTAACCACATTTGATTATTTCATATACTTGAATGTGGTTAGGTCAGGAGTCGGATTAATCGTCGGGTATGGAGATACCAGGAAAAGAAGTTCATAAGGAACTGTCACGAGAGGTGGTATACATGATGAAAATGGTGAAGGCCATTGGTAACATAAACTAAGCTAGGACACAATATGCCGAACCCTCTTCTAGTGGAACGGAAGGTCTGCTGATGACAGTCAACAGTCCACCTTGTTCTTACCTTCAGTATCATTGTTAAATTATGTCATTCTATATTTTTCAGACGATGTTGAGGAAACAGTCAATGCTAAGAACGCCACTAATGTTGATGGAATAGCAGAAAATGGATTGAACAATACTCAGTCAGTATTATTTTTTTTTGTCACAGGTGTTTAATGTATGCGAGGAAAGTGATTTGTAGACGAATATTCTTCTTCTTCTTCTTCTTCATGAGCCCTCTGACCTCCACTGCTGGATATAGGCCTCTTCCCCTTCATTCCATTTTCTCCGGTCGGTTGCTGCTTGCAGCCAGTTTCTACCCCCCACAGCGACTATGTCGTCGGACCATCTCTTTTGGGATCTTCCGATACCTCTTTTGTTTTCCTAAGGTCTCCATCGTAAAATTCTTGGAGTCTATCTTGTGGGGTCCTGTCTTGCAATATGTCCTGCCCACTGCCATTTTAGTTTTGCCACGCGATCCATGATATCCTCTACTTTGGTTCTATTCCTGGTATCTTAATTTTTTTTGTCCATCAAGCTTTGATTAAGCATGGATCTCTCCATGGATCGTGGTGTGCTCTTGATCTTTTCTTCATTTCTATTTATCACAGCCATAGTCTCTACTGCATATGTGTTCACTGGCAGTATGTAGTATTCGTGCATTTTTCTTTTTAGACAGGTCAGAATCTCCTTATCTTGCAGAATTTGTATGAGTTTTCCAAAAGCCGCCCAACTCAGTCCTATTCTTGTTGACAGTTCCACTGTTTGGTTCTCCTTGCAGTTTTATCTCCTCTCAAAGAAGAAAAAGATGAATATTCACATGTTCAAATTTATGGTTTTTGAAAGAATTGAATGCAGATCTAGGTGTAAAATAAAGTAAGGGGGAATTTTCGAAGATGGTTTTTATTAATTTATTATTATGTTTTAAAAGGCCCGCTGCTGAAGGTTGTCCACTCCCGAAGTTCCCAAAGAATGGTCGCTACACAATCATGGGCATGCGAGGCCGCATAGTACCAGGACGCATCGTGCCTCAGTCGGCCTTATTGAAGTATGCCTGTAAAAACGACAAGTTTTACCTCTCGGATGACATGGCTTTCTGCGATGAGACCAACGCGTGGTCCGCATCTCCAGTCTGTCACGGTAAAGTATAAGATATGCTGAAAATAAACCAACGAGCTGACTCGGGTAGGTCCCTAAACAAACTGCGGACATGCTAAGGCGTCAAGTTTACAACAGTGAGTTGACGACAACAGTGACCACGCCACGCCTTCTTTTCTCTCTGCCAACAGGGGTAGGTAGAGAGAATAGAACACAAACCTACTTTGACTTTGAAACATTCTTCTCCTTTCCTCATACATACCCGCCAAATATTTTGACTCTTGGCCTGGCCGGTTTCAAGAATTTGACATACCTGAATGTGTTGAAAAGTCGAATGGTGAGCATATTGTCCTCTCAGGATCTTTAAAAACTATGCTTCTCTGCATTGTATGTGTGTTCCTACTAGAATCAACAACACACACACACACGCACACACACACACACACACACACACACACACACACACACACACACACACACACACACACACACACACACACACACACACACACACACACACATACACACACACCCTCTTACATTTGCTAGATCTACACTAAATATTTTGTACTAATCCATATGTTTCTGTGGCTAACTATAATTGGCTTGTTTAATATATATTCTTTTAATGTTTTGTTTTACATATGCTGCTGTTGTTAACCCAAATAAAAAAATAAAGAAAACAGGTTTTCCTCGGTCTTCCTCTGCTCCTTTTTCCATAACTACATTCGCGTCATATTTTTTACCGTTCTTTCCTCACTCATTCGTTTCACATGTGAAACCATCTCATCACTACTTCTTCTTCATCTTGTTATAGGCCTTGTGGCCTGTTTTTAAGAGGGATTAGCCTCCTGCGATTTCGGTTCCCAGTTGTCGACCCATCTCTTTGGTGGTCTGCCCGGGAGTCGTCTACCATGGGGTTGGCTAGTATAGTACAGTGTGATGTGGGGGGAGTCTAGATGCATCTCTGCATCTCATCACACCTTTCTTAATTTTATCAATAATGCTTACCCTTTCCTTATTTCACTGCATTGTTTTGCCGCACATTCGTCTGAGGGATCGCATTTCGATTGCTTGCAGTCTATATTAATCCTTCTTTTGTCAACTCCATGCTTCACTTCCATACATTGGTGTTAGCGACGTCATCGCAAACCCCGTGCGGCGGCCCAGAAAAGGACCTCTGGATGCCCGGCGGGCGAGACGGCTGCCCGCCAAGCCGAGGCCCTGAGAAGGGCTTTTGTGTATTTATGTACTTATATGTGTGGCTCGTGGACCCTTATATCTATGTATACTTTGTGACTCATGTTTAATATAGGATCTGTGAAACTAGTTAAAGTATAGATATAAGAAGAGTTATATGTTTGTTGCCTGCCTCTGTAGTCTGCCTCCGTAGTGTAATGGTCAGCACGCTCGGCTACCGTTCTGGAGGTCCCGGGTTCGATTCCCAAGGGGGATAAAATAAATATAAGTGATTTTTTCACACTAATATTTATTCAATATTACCCTGGACTGGTACCTGAAGCGGAGGGCTGATCACCTTTCCTTCATGTGTAAATGATCAAGATAACACTGCGTTTATATGACGTAGTGCCCTATGCACCATTGGGGTGCGGATAAGGGTTTTATTTATTAGTTTGTTGAATAACTTTAGTGTTAGTTGGTATATGTTTGTTGAATATGTAAAGGCACCGGTACGGTATAAAAATGTAGCCCGTCCGGTGCTCTTTAGAGAGAGACAGCGATATGGCTGTCTCTTTCCCCCCGGCCGCTGATTGGTCGTGCGTTCCCACTATCGGGCGGCACGCGATCGCGGTCGGGTAAATACATATATGGTAGGGCGCACTTTGCCGAAAATAAGTTCTCTTCGACCACTGAAACTTGCGTTTCATTTCTCCGCTCCGGACCTTCGAGACCACGCTGTGCCACCAGCCTGGACCGCTTCGCCTCTCTGCACCGATTCACGGACCGGTTTCGGAAAGCCCTTTTCAGGGCTATTGAGGTTGACTTGTCGATGCAGTGCTTTGTATCCAGCTTACAACTGGGTACAGCGGTGATGTCTAGAACTCGTCTCATCGATCTCACAGACGCATCATCAAGCGGTCCAAGGACCACCGCCAAACCGTCGGGACTTGCCCCTTCTTGCGCCGCAGAGAAGACAAGAGTTTTACAGTCTTGTATGGATGGAAGACGTCTCGTACAATTAGGTTTGGAACAAGCACTCCGTTATGTACAGCCATTCTTCTTGCTGCAAGATTGTTTTTTCAAAGACCGATTGGTGTAATATTTTTTTCTCTCTGCCTACCCCTACGGAAAGGTAGAGGGAATAAAACGACGATAAATGTGGTGGTTCGTTAGTATTTAATGTAATATTTTTTTGCTTAAAACACCGGTTTTGTATGGAAAAAAAAGTTTTTCTTCGAAATTTATTTATGTTTGGTTTTGTATATGTAAATATTTTTTAAATATACATTTTCTTAAAAAATCTAATTCCAATTTGTACAACACGTGTGGCTTCTCGGGCAGCCGGTCGCGTACTGAATTTGTATATTTTAGAATACACCCTCAAAGAGTCGAAAATAAACACAAGCTTTTTCACCAATATTGACTATATTGACAATATTTTTCACCAATGTTTGACTGGGAATGGTGCAGTTTTGACATTGGCTTGCTATTTCATAATCTAACACTCTCCTTATCATTCATCGTTCACTTTGTGTAATACCACTTTAAAAAAACACTTCTTCGTGACACGAATGAGTGAATGATAAGGAGAGTGTTATATTACCATACCACAAGGTTAACAGTGCTTTTATTTAATATACAAAATATATTTCTTAATATTTTCCATTTTCCATTTGTTTTCAGCTCATTGCAAAATGGTAGAGTCACACAGTCTGGACTTTACTTGCTTTAGTAGCAACCACACCATGGTGCCTTGCAAGAAGTTTATGCAGTTCGGTACATTTGTTCGTTCGACTTGTAAGAATGGCCACCGCGCGATCGGAATATTGGACGACCTGACTTGCGGCCAGGACCGAGATGGAGTCTGGGATAACCAAGTGCCGGCATGTACTCCTGGTACGATATTTACTCTTGCTTCCTATTCCTGGCTCCATCCCAACTTATCGTCCGTCGGGGTCAGCCCTCCTCGTCTTCAGGTTGTAGGTCTTTCTATCATGGACAAGTCACCTAGGCCATGCCTCCGAATCATGTTATCTTTCTGCGGCATGAATTCTTTGGTCTCCCTCTAGATCATGGGTGGCCAACCTTTTCAGCAGCCGGGCCAGATTTGAGAAATTACATTTTACACCGGGCCGTAAAACAAAATTTCTTCTATTATTCAATTTGAAGACACAACGAAAACTAGAATGAAACATATTTATTAAAAGTTAGGCAGTACAAAAAATTATCAGAAAACTTCTCAGTTCTTCTTTGGTCCAACGTCTTTACTACTTGACGCCATTAAAGGGTCTTGAAATTGTCACGATAGTGAAATACTTCCATATATGGGATATGATATGAACTACGCACGGTGGAATGTTCTTTTGTTGGTTTTATGTACACTTAAAGAAAACATATGTGAAATGCTCCGCGGGCCGCAAGAAAACACCCAGCGGGCCGCGGGTTGGCCACCCTTGCTCTAGATGTCATGTTCAGGTTCTCTGCGTTCGATGTTCCTCGATTACCTTTTCTCTACCTTACTATAGATGCCAGTTACAGCCAGGCTTCCAAGAATGCGTGAACTCTTTATTTTGTCTCTAAGGGACACTCCAGCTGACCATCTAAGCATTCTCATTTCAATTGCCTATGACGGTCGTAACCCCCCGTAAATGCCCAGACTTTTATATCCTTCTTCATCTATGTTGAGAACCTTTTCCAAGTTTAAGGAAAACAAACGCTTCCACCTTTTTCTATTATGAAATTTGTTAGATGTAAAATATCATAGCTCTTGGATAAGATCCATTATAGGTACATATAACCAGGGCTTTTTTTTCATGTAACGCAGTGGAACGGCGTTCCAGCAATTTTCTCACGGATATATATATTTTTAAAATTATCAAAATCCATTAAACGAAACAATTTTTTTGCATTTGTTCTTACAATCAATATTTTATATGCAACATTTTGAGTGTGTCCAAACACTTGTTCACAAAATCTGGATTATCTCCAATTACAGGAGTTATTTTCATATTATTTTCTGACATCTTATCAAACATGAAGAAGAATATGGAAGTCTGGGCATTTTCTTTTCATCTTTGATGAGATGTTAAAATGATAAAATATGGTATTGTAATGAATATATAAATGATATTTGAATATTTTTTTAGTAAGTTTCGTTTAAAAGAAAAAGACCTTGGGTATAATTAATATTACACTCTCCTTATCATTCATCGTTCACTTTGGTATTGCACATTCCCGGTTTATAACCTGGAAGGCTTCTGGAATTCACCGGAGGTATCAAATTTCATTTTTAGCAAATTAATGTTCAAATAAAACACTTGTAAGGTCACTTTTTGAGTTTGTTAATGTAAACATGACTAGATGTTTGAAGCAATCAGCGTTTTTAAGTAGAATTACACAATGTGAACGATGAATGATAAGGAGAGTGTTATACATTATTACCATACCACAAAGTTTACGATACTTTAACTAGCTAACTAACTAACCATCACGCCGCTTCCCCGCAGGGGTAGGCAGAGAGAATCGAATGCCACACCACTCTGTCTTTGCAAACATTCTTTGCCTCTTCTACATTCATGCATCTCCTCATACATACCCGACGATTATTACGACTCCTGACCCGGCCGCTTTCAAGTATTTGACATACCTGATTGTGCCAAGTTTTCCTCGGTCGTCCTCTGCTTCTTTTTCCAACTACATTCGCTCCATAAATTTGTTTAACCGTTCTTTCTTCACTCATACGCTCCACATGTCCAAACCATCTCAACACACCTTTCTTAATTTTATCGATAATGCTTATCTCAGCCTTACTTTCTTTCCTTATTTCATCATTCGAACATCTATCAAACATCGTTTTGCCACACATTCGTCTGAGGGATCGCATTTCGACTGCATTCAGTCTGCTTTCATCCTTCTTTTGCCAACTCCATGCTTCGCTTCCATACAAAAGGGTTGGAACCAGAACTCCATTGTGTACTGCCAGTTTAGCTTCCGCCGATAGATTTTTATTTGCTAAAACTGATTTTAGTGCACCATTCACTCTGTTCCCAGCATTCACTCTCCTTTCTGTGT
Organism: Brachycentrus maculatus; assembly: GCF_059751285.1. Taxonomy (NCBI): domain Eukaryota; kingdom Metazoa; phylum Arthropoda; class Insecta; order Trichoptera; family Brachycentridae; genus Brachycentrus; species Brachycentrus maculatus. Next base: position 30,294 of record NW_028281734.1, on the reverse strand, counting down.
CTTTATCAATCTTTCCATCCCTAGAAAACATACTACCCAAATATATGAAATCATCTACCTGTTCCAAAATCTCCCCTTACGATGCTTTTAATTAACAAAATATAATTAATATGAATGAATTTGACATTGCAGAGTGCGGATACGAGTCAGATGCCTCGGTAAGCCATATGGTAATGGGTCAGATCAGCCGCAAGAACGAGTTCCCTTGGCATACGGCGGTTTACCAACAAATGGGCCCCAACAATTTTCAACAAATATGTGGGGGGAGTCTGTTGTACTCTCACGTTGTCGTCAGTGGTACGTATGTATTGATCACTTTACACACGAGTAACTAACTAACTAACTAACCATCACGCCGCTTCCCCGCAGGGGTAGGCAGAGAGAATCGAACGCCACACCACTCTGTCTTTGCAAACATTCTTTGCCTCTTCTACATTCATGCACCTCCTCATACATACCCGACGATTATTACGACTCCTGACCCGGCCGCTTTCAAGTATTTGACATACCTGATTGTGCCAAGTTTTCCTCTGCTTCTTTTTCCAACTACATTCGCTCCATAAATTTGTTTAACCGTTCTTTCTTCACTCATACGCTCCACATGTCCAAACCATCTCAACACACCTTTCTTAATTTTATCGATAGTGCTTATCTCAGCCTTACATTCTTTCCTTATTTCATCATTCGAACATCTATCAAACATCGTTTTGCCACACATTCGTCTGAGGGATCGCATTTCGATACACACGTGTAGCCAACACCAATTCTATCCATGATTGACAACCACACTACTCAAATTCTTGGAAGTTCTATATATATGATCCAATTTCGAAACATTGTACTTGATTCACTGGAATCACTAGAGGTATTATTGAGACGAAAGAAGCTTTTATTGAGCAGAAACTCTTTCATTCGTATGTGAGGTCCGAATCCTGGATTATAATCATAAACATGAGAAATGCAAGAAAATATCCTTTTCATTTGAATATTTTCATATTATTTTTTGACATCTCATCAAAGATGAAGAAGAATATGGAAGTGTGTCCAAATACTTGTTCACTAATCTGGATTATCTCCAATTATAAGAGATTTTTTTTTAACATCTCAACATAGAATACAATTGTAAGAGTTTCTGCTCAATGAAAAGCTTCTTTCATCTCACCAATAGATGCCTCTAGTGAAATTCTAGTGATAATCCAGATTTTTGAAGTATTTGGACGCACTCAAAATGTTGTATATTAAATATTAGTCACCATCCATTATCCACGGAGTGAAATAATCCTTGTGGTTTATTAGGGGTATGTCTGACAAATATTTCAACGCGACCCTTGTAAGGGTGGGTTCGGCTGAAGGTAATATAAATCCAGTTTGCTTTTCCGCGTTTTAATGGAGTTAGGTCATATCAACATTAATTTATCTTTAAAGGAAATAAGGTCATTACAGGTAGCACGCTCTATTAATTTCAAGGTTTCCGCGGTAACGTCATACCTGCGAAGGGGAACAGTCACTGGGGGAACAGTTACCGAGATAGTCAAAATAAGCTGCCCGCGAGTAGAACAAACTCCAAACACAGAAAAAGTTGTTAATAGATTTTTCAATTTCAATTTCAATTTCAATTTATTCAATAAAAAAATAATATATACATAACAAACAATATTCAAGGCGTATATATTAAAAGTAAAAGCAAGCAAGAAGACTTAAAGGTGTAGAAGAATCCCGCTTCGGAAAACTCCTTCGGACACATGGAACAGATTAATATCCAATGTGATATTGTTCAACATGGCGGTAGCTCTTCCTACAGGCATAACCATCGGCAGGTTGGTCCTGTGTATAGGAATGTGAAACAATCTACTTCGACGCTGTCTTAGGTAACTATCGGGAACATACAGACCAATGTTCCGGATAATTTCAGGATTATCGATCATACCGCGCAACAATCGATAAAAATGCGTAATTAAATACACATTCCTTCTAGTCTCTAAACTATTGTAGCCAAGCATACCCTGGAGAAACTGGTATTCATGATCTGAGAAGGTACTTTATGGAAAGATATACGAGTATGTGTAGTGATTAGTCATATTTTCTTACATATTTTGTTTTTACCTTATGTATTTTATATTTTATCATTTGTTTATTTTAAATATGAAATGAATGCTAGGAACAAAGTTAATGGTGCACTGAACTCAGTTATAGCAAATAAAAACCTATCATCGGAAGCTAAACTGGCAGTGCACAACGGAGTCCTGGTTCCAACTCTAATGTATGGAAGTGAAACATGGAGTTGGCAAAAGAAGGATGAAAGTAGACTGAATGCAGTCGAAATGCGATCTCTCAGAAGAATGTGCGACAAAACGATGTATGATAGATGTACGAATAGTGAAATAAGGAAGGAATGCAAAGCTGAGATAAGCATTATCGATAAAATTAAGAAAGGTGTGTTGAGATGGTTTGGACATGTAGAACGAATGAGTGAGGAAAGAACGGTAAAACAAATTTATGAGGCGAATGTTAGCGGGAAAAGAAGCAGAGGAAGACCGAGAAAAACATGGCACGATCAGGTATGCCAAATACTTGAAAGTGGTCAGGTTAGGAGTCGTAACAATCGGCGGGTATGTATGAGGAGATGCATGAACGTGGAAGAGGCGAAGAATGTTTGCAAGGACAGAGTGGTGTGGCGCTCTATTCTCTCTGCCTACCCCTGCGGGGAAGCGGCGTGATGGTTAGTTAGTTAATTTTTTTTATTTTAAATATGCTTCTTACCTAATGTTTTTCTCATTTATTTCTCTTAAAAATGCTTCTTGTGCCATTTTTATTATACCTGTTTATTGTTTTTATATTTTGCCATGTATCAGTAATAGTTTTGGTTATTTAAAAAAAAAACTTTTTTGTTACTTTATTATTTGTGTTCCAGTCTTGTTAACCTTAATCCCATGTCCCAAAATGAGAAGTAGAAATTACTCATCGGGAATATTATATGTAAATATGACTTTTGTGTGTAGTATGTTTTGAAATAAATAAATTAATAAACCATTGGGAATTAACAAATCGTTGTACTTTTCCGATGTCAAGTGAAACTTGAAAAGCGTCCTTTGGAGGACAAATAACAATTTGCATAATATGTGGAGCTCTTATTGCATTTACAGCGGCCCATTGCTTTTACGATCCGCAGAACAACATCCCAACTGATCCGTCGTATTACAGAATCGTCGGGGGGAAGTTCTACAGAGACTGGGACGACGAGAGAGAAAATGGTTTAACTTCAATACAAAAATCAAAGGTTGGTCCATATTATTATTTGAAGGACAATATGGAAGTCTGAGTAATTAACATTGCTTGTACTTATCAAGATCCATCCAAGAGATATGATATTTTACATCTATCACAATGCATAATGGAAGAAGGTAAAATCGATTGTTTTCCTGAAACATGAAAAAGATTAGGTGAATTTTTGACATCTCAACATAGATTCTCTTTTCTAAACCCTTATCCGCACCCAATGGTGCATAGGGTACTGCATCGTACTGACGCAATGTTATCTTGATCGTTAATTATATGAAGACAAGATGATCACTCCTGCGTTTCAGGGACCAGTCCAGAGTAATATGAAATAAATATTACAGTGTAAAATCACAAATTTTTATTCTCACCCCCACTGGGAATCGAACCTGGGACCTCCAGCACGGTAGCTAAGCACCCTGACCATTACACCACGGAGGCGGTACACAACATAGATGAACAAGAATATAAAAGTCTGGGTATTTACAGGACTTGTGACTTATAGGGTGGTTAAGCGATCACTTTACACGCGATCATTCACCAATTCTACCAAGGATTGACAACCACACTATTTGAATTCTTGGAAGTTCTATACATGCGATCCAGTTTTGAAACATTGTACAAGTATCACTATACATTGTACAAGTATCGTAATTGGAGATAATCCAGATTTGTGACAGAAGTATTTGGACACACTCAAAACGTTCTAAATAAAGTGTGTAAAGGCTTGTTAGAAAGTAACTTGTTTTTTGCAGGTGAGCCGTTTATTTCTGCATGAGAAGTACCAAGGAGATGAGCATCATCAACAGAGCGACATTGCGCTTCTTGAACTCGAACAACCGTTTAGATTCAACGAGAAAGTCCATCCAATATGCATTGATTTATCAGACGAGCGTCTCAACACACATCATATGTCACGAGATAGCGTGGGCAAGGTACTGTATAGTTTTAATTTTATTTCTTGCATCCCTTATGTCACTGCGACCATTTTAAGTCTATTGTCCTCCCTCCATGTCATAGCTCACTCTCAAGACCTACGTGAATCATGTAGCTCACGTCTTGGTGGTAGGAGCTTCACCTTCTCGGTTCTAGTAGTGATCCTCCAAGGATGTGACTTCAGTTGCGAACAGTTATAGAGAATGTGGATGGGTGTTTCGTAATCCTCCATACAAAATCTGGAGACTGGGGAGTCTTGTAGTCCATACATTTTGCTCACTCCTTTCAAGAACGTCATAAATCAAAAAAATTGATTTTTCAGGAGAACGTTCTAAAAGTTTAAAAATATAATACAATGTATTAAAAATAAATATCAAGCCACTTATTGAACTTTTTACTGTGCAACAGATCTTTTAGGTAAAACCTGAAGGTTTTTTCTCCATTTGAAAAATATTTAGTATATTTAGAGAATGGACGGGTGTTTCGTTATCTTCCATACAAAACCTGCAGACTGGGGAAATATGAAGTCCAGTTTTTGACATGTGCTTCCTCAGTCTGCAGTGTCAAAATTAGTCTGACCAAGAATTCTATTGGCTTATTTTATCAACCGGATTTTTTTTTAGGTAGCTGGATGGGGTTTAACGGAAGAGGGAGTATCTTCGACGGAGCTGAGATTCTTGAATCTTCCGGTCATAGCTCTTGATGACTGCAGAATCGAAATGACCAAATACCAATTCTCCAGATTTTTAACTTTCGACAAGTTTTGTGCTGGATATCTTAATGGTATGTAATTTTCTTCTTGTTGGCCTTGTGGCCCGTTTTTAAGAGAAATAAGCCTCCTGCGAGGTCGATTCCCAGATGTCAATCCATCTCTTGGTGGTCGTGCAGTGCAATGTGGGGGAGTCTGGATAGTCTGGAGTCCATTCTCCTCACATGCGCATACCATTGTCTTCTTCGTTGCCTTCCCCACCTAATGACATCTTCCATCTCGCACATTTTTCGGATGAAAATAGATTGAATGCAGTCATTGCATCTCTTAGACTATTGTGATGTATGGTAGATATTCGAATGGTCATATAATGAAAGAATTCAAGGTTGAGATAAGTATTATTGATAAAATTAAGAAAGGTGTGTTGAGATGGTTGATCGGTGAAGAAAGAACAGTCAAATAAATTTATGAGGCGGATGTTATTGAAAATAGGAGCACAGGAAAAGCGTGGAAAAATTGGCATGTTCAAGTATTTCTAATACAGATCGAGAGATACAGGTCAGGTCAGGAGTCAGATTAATCGTCGGGTACGTATGAGATACCAGAAAAAGAACCAGAGAAGAGAATATTGTGAATCGCGTGGCAATACTTAAATGGCAATGGGTAGGACATATTGCAAGACAAGACCCCACAAGATGGAGAGAACAAAAGAGGTGTCGGAAGACCCCAAAAAAATGGTCCGACAACATAGTTGCTGTGGGGGGTAGAAACTGTCTGCAACCAGCAACCCACCGGAGGAAATGGAAAGAAGGGGAAGAGGCCTATATCCAGCAATGGAAGATAGAGGGCTCATGAAGAAGAAGGAGATGTTTGATGCGTTACAAGAATATGGAAGAAGCGAATGTTGTTTTTAAAGACATTTCGGAGTAGCATTCTCTTCCACACCAATCTGTCTTTACAAAAAATGATGGCTTGTTAGTCTTTTGTTGGAAAACTAACATTACTTTCTATATTTTAGGTTCGGCAGTCTGTCAGGGAGACAGCGGCGGGGGGCTCATGTTTCCAGTGGTCAAGTATGGAGAGGAAAAGGTCTGGGTGCTTCGGGGAATTGTGAGCAACGGCCCACTCAACGAGAACGGGACATCCTGTAGGACCAACACATACACGGCCTTCACAGAGATCTTCCAACTCAAAACCTGGATGCTCCAGAAACTGAGAGAGCTTGGCATCACCCACGCATCGTCACTTTAAATGTTTAATACAACTACACACATATCGCTCACTCCTTTCAAGAGCGTTATAAATTTTCAGAAGAATGTTTTTAAAGTTTAAAAATATAATACAATGTATAAAAAATATATAACCAGCCACTTTTTGAACTTTTTACTGTGCAACAGACCTTTTTAGGTAAAACCTAAAGGTTTTTTCTCCATTTGAAAAATATTTAGTATTTTTAAAAAAATAATTAAACAATACCATTTCTTCAAAATGCAAAAACAACACTTTTTGCCTTGTGGCGGGTTGATATTAAGTTGAAAATATGCCGCTTTTGCTGGGATAAAGTACATTTTCTGGGCATTCTGAAAACATGCACAACTGAAAATCGAAGATTTTTGATTTATGACGTTCTTTAAAGGAGTGAGCGATATGTACAGTGAAGCCTCTCATAACGAGCATAATTCGTTCAAGAATCTTGCTCGTAAAGCGAAACATTTTTTGTTTAGAATTTATATTTGCAGCAATAACTTTGTGATTTTTCATTTTATAATTAAAATATAACTTTGTTTTAAAATCACTATAAATATCTTATTTTAACTTAATTATAATGTCTACCGGTTTCGAAGGTAACCGCTTCTTTTTCATGACTATTGTTGTTTGAAGTGTTAATTGGCAGACATTAAATTGAAATTTTTTAGTGATTTAAAAACAAAGTTTACATTTTACATTTTTTTTTTGACTTGTGCGGAAATCTCGGCTCACAAGTGAATGTCGTGAAAAAAGGGAGTCGTTCGTTAATGGAGCAAGTTTTTCTATTTTTTTATCGTTATAAGAATTACTCATTATGAGAAGTTCCAATGTATTAGATTTAATATATTAGACTAAGATTTCTTGGTGGAACTGTATTTTAAATAATAAAATAATACATAACTATACTGGTTTTTTTACATTTATTTCATTTGACCAGTGACCGGGTTTCGTCGTTGCCGACATCATCAAACTGGTGGGAGGCTATCCAAAATATAATGATATATATATATATATATATATATATACACACAACAAGGCAGGGGTTTCAAACTATGATTTTATATATTTTCCAACAAAATCCTTCTTATTATTTTTTGACATCTCATCAAAGATGAAGAAGAATATGGAAGTCTGGGCATTTACGGGGCTGACGACCGTCATCGGCTGTATTGGACACACTCAAAATGTTGTAAAATCCTTCTTAATTGAATGATACTATCGACATAGATGAAGAAGAATATGTGAGTCTGTGTATTTACGGGGCTTGCGACCATCATAGACTAGTTTCAGTGATCACTTTACACACGTGTAACATTCACCAATTTTCTACCCATGATTGACAACCACACTACTCATATTTTTGGAACTATTAGATAAATTGATTAAACTCGAAACATCGTGTTTGACTTCAGAAGAACTTCTCTAGAGACATTTATGGGAGATGAGAGAAGCTTTTTAGTGAGCAGACTCTTTCATTTATATATATATACATATATATATATATATATATATATATATATATATATATATATATATATATATATATATATATATATATATATATATATATATATATATATATATATATATATTTATATATATATATATATATATATATATATATATATATATATATATATATATATATATATATATATATATATATATATATATATATATATATATATATATATATATATATATATATATACATAAATATATATATATATATATATATATATATATATATATATATATATATATATATATATATAACGTGGTAATATTTTTCTTTGTAAATTGGGTGTAAATAATATGTAAACTGGGTGTATAATAATAAAATAAACTAAACAATGTGTTGCTTTGTAATTAAAGAAACGACAATATGTAAAAGTTTATTCTTAATTAATCTTTACAATAATTTTTATATCTATCTGATTATGACAGTTAACAATATTAGAATTTTTTTTATCGGATGTCTTTTGTTTTATTCTGTGCGACGCGTGCGACATCTGGTGATAGAACTGTTTTATGTAGGTACTATTTATAAGTACTCAATAAAATGTATAGGTAGGTACCTAGGTATTTTATTACATATATATATATATATATATATATATATATATATATATATATATATATATATATATATATATATATATTTATATATATATATATATATTTATATATAAATATATATGATTTCCTCATTAAAATTGGGAATAACCCGCAATAATGATAAAAAAGAAAATAACTGTCTTGCAAATTAAGACATTTATTTACATATTAATTGACCTTTGATGTCATCAAAATAAGATAATGTTGACATATTCATTCCTAAATACATATTTTTAAAAATTATATGAAATTATTTACAGATTTGGCAATTAATTTGTAGAACTCCATTTTAGTTTAAATATAATTTTTTAAATCAAACACATACCTTTTTTTTTAGTCTACTTAATTTATTGTTTCGGCATTAGCTTTGTGGTAAGACATGTTACAATGATTAATGAAAACACCTCGTATTTTACCACTTGAGTTTTATTTTAGACTACATGTTTCAGAAGTTAAACTTCCATCATTCAGGTCTGTATAATAACATCATTAATCATTAATAACATCATTAATCATTAATCATCTGTATAATTCCATCATTCAGGTCTGTATAATATAATACAGACCTGAATGATGGAAGTTTAAGTTCTGAAACATGTAGTCTATAATAAAATACAAGTGGTAAAAAAATAAGTGTTTTCTTTAATCATTGAGTCTACTTAAGTTGTATTTTAATAAAAAACACACGAAAATTAAATAAAATTTAAATTCAAAATGGAGTAGTAGCGTTTTGGAAGTGCATGACTCATTTGTGATTAAAATATCACATTTATATCATAAAATAATTGGCTTCAAAATTAAATTTATGCCTTCATCACTCAGTCATATATTTAATAGCTTGTGAGCAGTGTCCATGTCAATAAGTCATTATTTACTATGATTTTTTATTTCCTTCTATTCTTTACGATATGTAAGTTCATAATAATTTATACAAATAAATCTGTAAACGCTCATTATTAAAAATCCTAAGTTTTCTAAAGTTAACCAATAATCGCAGTAGTAACAAATAATCGTTCATTCAATTTTGAAGATGGGATAGAAATATTACATTTTTATAAAAGAACTAGTCAACTCAATAATTAGAAGTTTTAGAAATAAACAAGCTGTTTAATAGAATAATAAATAATAATAATAATAAAACCCTTATCCGCACCCCAATGGTGCACAGGGCACTGCGTCATATAAACGCAGTGTTATCTTGATCGTTTACACATGAAGGAAAGGTGATCAGCCCTCTGCTTCAAGTACCAGTCCAGGGTAATATTGAATAAATATTACAGTGAAAAAATCACTCATATTTATTCTTACCCCCCCTGGGAATCGAACCCGGGTCCTCCAGAACGGTAGCCGAGCGTGCTAACCATTACACTACGGAAGCGGACACTAATAGAAATAAAATATAATCAACAATCAAATAAACTTTCAAAAATCAAATAAACTTAAGTCAAAGTCCCATTTTTTATATTTTCCCATAAAATCAAATCCAACCTAAACACAGTTATCACCTCTCTTGTTCCTACGCCACCTTAAAACACGTTTACCCCACCCCTATTTTTATCGAAACCATAATTTTTTACACTGTTTCTTTTATGTATCATGTATGTATGTTTAGTCATAAATAAACCCTGAAGAGGGCAACAGGTTGTTGCCGAAACTAGTTGGTTGTTAGTAAAAATGTGAGAAGATCAAAAAACAGTATTTTTATTTCTCAAAATAATATATCACCATTATGGGTTCTAGTTGAACACCAACTTAATTTAACAAAGGGAAGCAAGATGAAAGCGGATTACTTTTAACACAAATTTATTCAGTTCTAGAAAATTACAATCAGGAAATATTTAAGAATAATCGCGTGATTCTAATGTGACAACAGTTGGAGGACGTGTCGATCACTGGACGGGCGGGGCGGTGACGGAATGTAACGTTCTGGTTCCCGTTCGGTGCGAGCTCGGTTTGGGTGTTCGATTATGCTCGTTCATTCGATTGTTGTGGGTTGCCACACAGTTAATGCTTTTATTCAAAATATGAAATGGATGAATATTAATAAAAGTCCAATTATATTTTTGTAGGTCTTCATTTGAGCGGTTCGCAACAAATTAGGTAAGTTTTCAATAAACCTTCTTAAGAATACAAAAGAAGCAGAGGACGACCGAGGAAAACTTGGCACAATCAGGTATGTCAAATACTTGAAAGCGGCCGGGTCAGGAGTCGTAATAATCGTCGGCTATGTATGAGGAGATGCATGAATGTAGGAAAGGCAAAGAATGTTTGCAAAGACAGAGTGGTGTGGCGTTCGATTCTCTCTGCCTACCCCTGTGGGGAAGCGGCGTGATGGTTAGTTAGTTAGTTTAGAATACAAAAGATGAAGGATTATTTTCTTAATAGTTTGGGAATGGATGGTTGAATATTTTTCCAAAAGTACAGTAGTAGATGAAAAGTTATATTCGTAATAGTTCGGTAATGGAAAGTATATAAACTTTTCCAAAAATACAGTAATAGATGTAGGATGATTTCCCTAATAGTTCGGTAATGAATGGCATATCGCTCACTCCTTTCAAGAACGTCATAAATCAAAAATCGTCAATTTTCAGCTGTGCGTGTTATCGGAATGCCCAGAAAATGTACTATATCCCAGCAAAAGAGGCATATTTTTAACTTAATATTTACCCGCTACAGAGTAGAAAATGTTGTTTTTTGTATTTTGAAGAAAAGGTATTGTTTAATTTTTTTTTAATAAATTAAATATTTTTCAAATAGAGAAAAAACCTTCAGGTTGTACCTAAAAAGATGTGTTGTACAGTAAAAAGTTTAATAAGTGACTTGATGTTTATTTTTAATATATTGTGTTGTATTTTTAAACTTTAAAAACGTTCTCCTGAAAAATCAAGTTTTTTTATTTTTGACGTTCTTGAAAGGAGTGAGCGATATAGTATCTTTTCCAAAAGTAGATGAAGGATGATATCCATTATAGTTCGGTATTGAATAGAATATTATTTTCCAACAGTACAGTAATGGATGTAGGATGAATTCCCTAATAGTTCGGTAATGAAAGGCATATTGCTTTTCCAAAAGTACAGTAAATGATAGTAGATTATTTTTCCAATAGTACAGTCATGGACGAAAGATTATTTTCCTAATTGTTCGGTAATGGTTGGATTATTTTCTTGAAAATATAATAAAGGTAAATCATTTTCTCAGGGACAACAAAGGATGTCCTCTGCCGGAATTTCCTCGCAATGGAAGGTACTCCATGGACCCGGTGAAGACACCCGCCGTAGGAGAATATGTACCTCACAACACCGTCCTGTATTACTCTTGTACCAGCAAGAACTACATGGTGTCCGATAACGGTGTATCAGTTTGCACAACACGCAACACGTGGTCAGCCAAACCTACCTGCAAGAGTGAGTAATCAACTTCTTCTTCATCACATGCCACTCTTATCATCTCCTTTTAAGGAGATCACTCCACACAATCCTGGGCCAGGCTGATGAGGGCTGCTACCCTCTACCTTTCCCTCTGTAAAAAGCTGTAGAAGGCAGAGAGAATAGAACGCCACACCACTCTGTCTTTGCAAACATTCTTCGCCTCTTCCACATTCATGCATCTCCTCATACATACCTGCCGATTGTTTCGACCCCTAACCTGACCGCTTTCAAGTATTTAGCATACCTGATCGTGCAAGTTTTTATCGGTCTTCCTCTGCTCCTTTTTCCAATTACATTCGCCTCAAAAATTTGTTTTACCGTTCTTTCCTCACCCATTCGTTCTACATGTCCAAACCATTCAACACACCTTTCTTAATTTTATCGATAATGCTTATCTCAGCCAGTGAATTTTATGCACTGGAATAAATTGTAGCAGATAAAAACCTAAGAGCCGGAGCTAAACTGTCCGCACACAATGGAGTACTGATACCAACTCTAAAGTATGCGAAGTGAAGCGTGGAGTTGGCAAAAGGTGGATGAAAGTAGAGTGAATGTAGTCAAAATGGATGGTGTCCGCAAAACGATGTATGATGTTCGAATTGTGAAATATGGAAAGACTGGTAGAGACAAGCACTATCGTCAAAATGTAAATATAAATTATAATAATTCTTCTTCTAATCCTTATCCGCACCCAATGGTGCATAGGGCACTGCATCGTATAGAAGCAGTGTTATCTTGATGGTTAAATACACGAAGGAAAGGTGATCAGCCTTCCGCTTCAGGTACCAGTCCAGGGTCATATTAAATAAATATTAGACTGAAAAATCGCTAATATTTATTTTGACCCTCTTGGGAATCGAACCCGGGACCTCCAGCATGGTAGCCAAGCGCGCTAACCACTACACTATGGAGGCGGATTATTCTATTCTATTTTATTAATTGTTTCGGCATTAACTTTGTGGTAAGGCATGTTACAATGATTAAAGAAAACACTTGTTTTTATACCACTTGAGTTTTATTAAAGACTACTAGTTTCAGAAGCTAAACTTCCATCATTCAGGTCTGAATAATAAGTTTTTATTCAGACCTGAATGATGGAAGTTTAGCCTCTGAAATTAGTGGTCTTTAATAAAACTCAAGTGGTACAAAAACAAGTGTTTTCTTTAATCGTTGATTCTTTTCAATTCTAAGAATAATAATTTTTTCAGAGCCGTGCAAAATGCCAAAGTCGTTCAGTGTCGATTTCGAGTGCCTTTCAGCCAAGTCGGATGCGCTGGTCTGCACCAACTTGATGCCGTCTGGCACCAAACTCCGGACCAAATGCAAGCAGGGACACCACAGGCTCGGCTACATGGACACCGTCATCACCTGCCAGGGGGGGAACTGGGACAACCAGATTCCCAAATGCAAACCAGGTATGCTGCGCCCAGAATATCACACTAGAGATGGTACTAAGATGGTGGATTCTGAGAGAAGCGAGCATTTAACTAGATAACTAACTATATTATTTATTGATTTGGCATTAACTTTGTGAATGACATGATTATTTTAATTAAATTAAACACTTGAATAATCCACTGAATTGAGTTTTATTTTGATATTACGACTAGTTAACGGTGATAACGGTGTATCAGTTTGCACAACACGTAACACGTGGTCAGCCAACCCTACCTGCAAGAGTGAGTAATCAACTTCTTCATCACATGCCACTCTTATCATCTCCTTTTAAGGAGATCACTCCACACGATCCTGGGCCAGCCTGATGAGCGCTGCTACCCTCTACAAAAAGCTGTAGAAGGCAGAGACAATAGAACGTCACACCACTCTGTCTTTGTAAACATTCTTCACCTCTTCCACGTTCATACATCTCCTCATACATTCCCGCCGATTATTTCGGCTCCTAACCTGACCGCTTTCAAGTATTTGGCATATCTGATCGTGCCAATTTTTTCTCGGTCTTCCTCTGCTCCTTTTTCCAACTACATTCGCCTCATAAATTTGTTTTACCGTTCTTTCCTCACTCATTCAACACACACACATCTCAACACACCTTTCTTAATTTTATCGATAAACCTTATCTCAGCCTTGCATTCCTTCCTTATTTCACTATTCGAACATCTATCATTTTGTTTATTTATTTAAATGGCTTATACCTTTAACATAATACATATATACAAAATCTTATATAAAAATACACTAATAGAGAAACAAAAAGTCTTAAACAAAAAAATATTAAAGTAACAAATAGTAAGTGCTGGTAAATAAGTCAATTTTGTCACACATTCTTCTGAGAGATCGCATTTCGACTGCATTCAGTCGAAATGCGATCTCTCAGCTTCAGCTGCCCGTGACATGGGCATTTACTCTCGAGTGATAGTCGACGTCAGACTTATACTAATTTATTTTTTTACCCCATCTGGGAATCGAACCCCGGACTTCTAGCACGGTAGCTAAACACGCTATCCGTCATGAAATAGAGGTTTTAAATGGTAGTACACAAAGTGAACGATGAATGATTAGGAGAGTGTTAGCCATTTATTGATTTGTTATTGAAAATGCTTCCTTCTCTATGAATCCATTAGTAGGATTGTCACCGACGTTGTCAACTAATGGTAATATTTCCTTTGTTTTGGTTTCAGACTGCGGGTTGGATAAATTGTTCGAGTCTCCACTGATGCACCACGCGCTGGATGCCAGGGTCGGGACGTTCCCATGGCACATCGGCCTGTACCAGGAACAAGCAGGAAAAACAGTGCAAATTTGTGGCGGGAGCATTTTGCAAGCGCATATTGTCATAACTGGTAATAATAATAATAAAACCCTTATCCGCACCCCAATGGTGCATAGGGCACTGCGTCATATAAATGCAGTGTTATCTTGATGGTTTACACATGAAGGAAAGGTGATCAGCCCTCCGCTTCAGGTACCAGTCCAGGGTAATATTGAATAAATATGACGGTGAAAAAATCACTTTTATTTATTTTACCCCCCTTAGGAATCGAACCCGGGACCTCCAGAACGGTAGCCGAGCGTGCTAACCATTACACTACGGAGGCGGACAGATTATCATAAATTGTCATAACTGGTAAACTTTAGCAATATGTATTTCATATTATTTTTTGACATCTCATCAAAGATGGAGAAGAATATGGAAGTCTGGGCATTTACGGGGCCGTACCGTCGTAACATCGCTCGCGGCGAGCATGTTACGTTACGACGGTACGGCATTGCTGACTGACCACGATCAGTGCTCGTTTAGAACACAACTGCTCGCGTGTGGCCTTTTGCTCAGTGTTGCCATATGCCAAACTGTATTAAATTTAAAAAAAAATTATTTTTTTTTTATTGAGTGGAAAACCAACAGAATATTTCGACAAAAATAACATAATATGATAAAATACAAAAAAATAACAATTTCAATCATAGGTTTCCACCTAAGTAATCTAAAAATAAAACAATATAAATAAACTGTCATAAAAGTATAACTATATAGAACATTTCTTTATCAACTGGTCAAAAAAACATCAACAATATTTCTTTTAAACATATTAAAAGAAACATTACTGATGTCATAATACTATTGATACCAGTTACCCAAAATCTGTATGAATCTTTACATTCGTAGTTAAAATGTCGGACGACGAAGACGTGATTCTTGGTTCTGTGATTTCAATAAATTATAGCGGTGAGCTACTCGGCTCGCTGTACTGATTGCCTGAATGCTCGCATCGTAACGTGTTACGTTACGACGAAATGCTCCAGTCAGTCTCCACCATTAGGGAGCGCATTTCAACAACATCCAGTCTGCTTTCATCCTTCCTTTGCCAATTCTTTGTATCGCTTCCATCATTGTGGTTAACATAAGTAATATTTATCTGCCTACAGCCGCTCATTGCGTATACAACCCTAACACAAAGAGAAAAGAGGATCCTGAATTATACTCCGTAGCAGCAGGGAAGCACTATAGAACATGGGATGAAAAACGGGATAGAAATGCGCAGAAATCAAAGGTAAGTTGTTTCAATTTTTTTGGACAACACACCCTTATCTCATTCCTTGGTTCTAAATCCTTGGATTCTTTCCTTATATCACCATTCGAACATCTGTCATACAAAGTTTTGCCATATATTCATATATATATATATATATATATATATATATATATATATATATATATATATATATATATATATATATATATATATATATATATATATATAACGTGGTAATATTTTTCTTTTGTAAATTGCGTGTAAATAATATGTAAAGTGGGTGTATAATAATAAAATAAACAATGTGTTGCTTTGTAATTAAAGAAACGACAATAAAAGTTTATTCTTAATTAATCTTTATAATAATTTTTATATCTATCTATCTATCTATCTGATTCTGACAGTTAATAATATTATCGGAAGTCTTTTGTTTTCTTCTGAGCGACGCATGCGGCATCTGGTGGTAGAACTGTTTTATGTAGGTACTTTTTGTAAGTACTTAATAAAATGTATAGGTAGGTACCTAGGTATTTTATTACATCTCCCCCCTTGGGGATGAAAATTCATAGTAAAATTTTCACTCGTCCTCCGGATCATCTTCTTGTAGTGAAGGGACTGGTATAAGTTTAGTGATATGATAAAGTTTTTTTTTTTTTTTTTCCTCCTATCTTTTTTCCTTCTTTTTTTTTCTTTCGTGTTTTTTTTTCTTTCTTTCTTTTTTTTCTTTTTTTTGTATTTTTTTTTCTTCTTGACCCTTTTAAAGTAGACACAGTTTTTTTCAATCCATTTGTTTTTTTCTTTTGAATTCCTTCATTTTTATTCAGATCTCTTAAAGTATCTTCTAATATAACCAAATGTACAAATTTTAATTGTTCATCTGCATTTTCATTCGATTCTAAAACTGGATTCCTGCTTAGACAATCTACTTCTAAATTCTTCTTTCCTGGAGTATATTTTGTTTCATATTTTGTAGTATTTTTTTCTACTTTATTTTTATTTTCATTCTTCAAGCACTGTTTCTGTGTTATTTGCATGTCTTCATTTTTATTCTTATCTTTTAAAATATCTTCTAATTTAACCAAATTAACAACTTTTAATTGTTCATCTGCATTTTCATTCGATTTTAATACTGGATTCCTGCTTAGACAATCTACTTCTAAATTCTTCTTTTCTGGAGTATATTTTATTTTATATTTTGTAGAAATTTTTTCCACATTATTTTTATTTTCATTCTTCAAGCACTGTTTCTGTGTAATTTGTAAATCTTCATTTTTATTATTAATCTTATCATCCTCTTTTGTTTTAAACCAGCACGTTGCTTCAGAGTGATATCGAGTTCCCTTATTTAAATTTTCACAAATCTTACATGGACTTTTATCTTTAATTTTATCACTAGTTCTTAGATTTCCACGTCTTCTTTGATTATCTTCTAATCGTTTTCTTTGATCATCTTCTAATTTTTCTCTCTCACTCCGAACATATTGTAGTAATTGTTTTAATACATCTAATGTTTCATCATCCATTTCCAATTAACAAAATTGTCGTTTTATAACGTTTTCTCTCTCTCTAAAAGTTTATTCTTAATTAATCTTTATAATAATTTTTATATCTATCTATCTATCTATCTGATTCTGACAGTTAATAATATTATCGGAAGTCTTTTGTTTTCTTCTGAGCGACGCATGCGGCATCTGGTGGTAGAACTGTTTTATGTAGGTACTTTTTGTAAGTACTTAATAAAATGTATAGGTAGGTACCTAGGTATTTTATTACATATATATATATATATATATATATATATATATATATATATATATATATATATATATATATACATATAATTGTAAAAGAAAATCACCTGTTTATTACCATTTCAGTTTATTTTATTAAAGCGACTTGATTCGGAAGCTATGCTTCCATCTTCAGATCTAAATATAAACCACAAATACACATACTCGTATATCGTATTCGTATAGGAGAAAGTGACCAACTTACAAAACGTAAAATGTTCAGGAGTTCCATTTAAGTCACTTTAGCTTGGCAAGAAAATTAACATCATTTAGTTAGTCATTTTTAACAATTCAAAATATTATACTTCCAAGTTTAAAATCCTTTGGGATTTTTTCAGGGAATATGAAGCTAGTAAGATATCAAATAGTTTAATTTTTTTTGTTGTAAAAAATGCACTCTCTTCTGTATGACTACGATATCTCAAATTTCTGTTTCAGGTTCAACTGATTGAAATTCCTCCCTTGTACGGGGGGGACGAGCAAGGACATCAGGCGGGCATCGCCTTGCTGGTGCTCCATACTCCGTTCGTATTCACTCGCTACGTACATCCCATATGCTATGACTTCCTCAACAAGGAGTTTGACGACCTCCAGCTGAAAAGCAACAGCCTTGGGAGGGTAAGTTTGGCCATTTTGTACTGAGATTTTCTCTTATTTATATGCTGAAATTGCTGAAGAATTTTATGCAAATATGTGGAGGTCCTCATGAAAACGTTACATTTCTATTATAAACGGTTTTATATCACACACACACAAACTCTTATCCACACCCGATGGTGCATAGGGCACTGCATCATAGATGAAGAAGAAATTTAGGAATGAAGAATTTAATGCAAAAATGTGGAGGTCCTCATGAAAACGTTACATTTCCATTATAAACGGTTTTATATCACACACACACCCACACAAACCCTTATCCACGCCCGATGGTGCATAGGGCACTGCATCATAGATGAAGAAGAAATTTAAGAATGAAGAATTCAATGCAAAAATGTGGAGGTCCTCATGAAAACGTTACATTTCCATTATAAACGGTTTTATATCACACACACACACAAACCCTTATCCACACCCGATGGTGCATAGGGCACTGCATCATAGATGAAGAAGAAATTTAAGAATGAAGAATTCAATGCAAAAATGTGGAGGTCCTCATGAAAACGTTACATTTCCATTAAAAACGGTTTTATATCACACACACACACAAACCCTTATCCACACCCGATGGTGCATAGGGCACTGCATCATAGATGAAGAAGAAATTTAGGAATGAAGAATTTTATGCAAAAATGTCGAGGTCTTCATGAAAACGTTACATTTCCATTATAAACGGTTTTATATCACACACACAAACCCTTATCCACACCCGATGGTGCATAGGGCACTCATATAAATGCAGTGTTATCTTGATCGCTAAAACATGAAAGAAAGGTGAACAGCCCTCCGCTTTAGATACCAGTCCAGGGTAATATTGAATAAATATTATAGTGAAAAAATCACTTATATGTATTAAACCCCCCTTTGGGAATCGAACCCGGGTCCTCCAGTATGGTAGCCGAGCGTGCTGACCATTACACTACGGAGGCGGACAAACGGTTATAAGTATAGTTATAAGTTATAAGTATAAATACATAGTTACAGTTATAAGTATAGTTATAACGGTTATAAACGGTTTTAAGTAATCAGAAATTCTAGCTTGTAAAATTGTTACGTTTTGGTGGCATTTAATGGTTTCATATTGGTTTAACACAGGATTGGTTACGTTTTGTCGCAAATTTAAGTAAGATTTCGATAGAATACAGTAAACAGAACAACAGATTTGCATTTAAAGGATTTTTTGTGCAATATTGGAAATGTAATAAATGATGCTTTTTATTGGATGTGTATAAAATCAGGAATATTTTTCTCAAATATTGTCCAATTTTAATATTTCTTTCTGGTATTGACTACTCAAGGTCGAGATCTCGAACGTTCAAATCAGAACGGGATCGGCCGCGCTGAGGGCTAGACGTCATTCCGTGCTTAATTATTTTTTAGGATGTATATTGTTATTCGATGTTATATAGAATATATATTGAATTGCGAGACCGAGTAAGAAATAACGACATCCAGAGCATGTGTAAGATGAAAGAGTGATCAGCCCTCCGCTACAGGTACCAGTCCAGGGGTAGGTAATATTGAATAAATATTACAGTGAAAAAATCACTTATATTCTTTGACCCCCTCTTTTTTTGACCATCCTCTTTTTTTGAAGATGGGAATTCCGTTTACTATTTAATTTGCTTATTATGCACAAGTATCATTAATAATAATAAATAATAAAGCCCTTATCCGCACCCTAATGGTGCTTAGGGCACTGCGTAATACAAACGCAGTATTATCTTGATCGTTTACACATGAAGGAAAGGTGATCAGCCCTCCGCTTCAGGTACCAGTCCAGGGTAGTATTGAATAGATAGTACAGTGAAAAAATTACTAATATTTATTTTACCCCCCCCCTGGGAATCGAACCCGGGATCTCCAGCACGGTAGCTAAACTTGCTGACTACACCACGGAGGCGGCAAAACGTTGTTTGCGATGACATATTGTTACTTATGGTGCAAAACTGTTTCGGGTGGTAAATTATCATTTTTTAAATTTTTTTTATATTTATTTATTTATTTATTTATTTATTTATTACATAGATACAAAGATACATTCATGGACACATATTTATTTCATAGATACATTTACTATATGTATTACGGCTCTTTAGGCATGGCCTGTGTTGAACCAAAATACTAACATTTTAATGATTAAAGAAAACACTTGTTTTTTACCACTTGAGTTTTATTATAGACTACATGTTTCAGAAGTTAAACTTCCATCATTCAGGTATGTATAATAACAATTAATATTATTATACAGACCTGAATGATGGAAGTTTAACTTCTGAAACATGTAGTCTATAATAAAACTCAAGTGGTAAAAAACAAGTGTTTTCTTTAATTATTGTAACATGTCTTATCACAAAGTTAATGCCGAAACAATAAATAACTAACATTTCAATACAATTTTTTTTATTTTATATAATTTGTTTTTTTTTTTTAATTATTAGATTATATACTTTACATACAAGAGATACAATAATAATTTACAATATAAAGGTTTCACAATAAAATAAATTAATATTATTTTTTTTTTTTTTGACATCTCATCATCCACCGAGACACCCATAGAGGCAAGGGTGAGTGAGGGTATGGTATGTGAGATAAGTATGTCAGAAATAACGAATGCCTTAAAATTAATGCGGAACGGTAAGGCTGTTGGGTATGATAGTATTGCTATAGAGTTTGTAAAATGTGGTGGACTGACCACTCTCACATGGATTCACAGACTATTTAACCTGTGTCTTGAGGAAGGATACACACCTCTGGATTGGAGACGGGCAGTAATCATGCCTCTATTCAAGGGAAAGGGATCTCGCGCAGAGTGTGGGAATTATAGGGCGATAAGCCTGCTAAGCTCTGTCGGTAAACTCTATAGTAAGATTATAATTGAAAAAGTTAGAATGGTGACGAAAGAACGGATTTGGGATGTGCAAGGTGCTTTTATGAGTGGAAGAGGTTGCACAGATCAAATTTTTGCACTACGAATGCTGACGGAAAAGTTTTTGGCTAAAAATCAGAAACTCTTCTGTGCTTTCGTGGATTTGCAGAAAGCGTATGATAAGGTTGATAGGATAAAATTATGGAGCGTGCTGGAAAAATATGGAGTAGACAATAAGCTTATACAAGCAGTTGCTTCCCTCTACGAGGGCAGCACAGCTAGTATAAGAGTGAATGGGGACATTACATCATGGTTTGCAATATCCAAAGGCGTAAAGCAGGGATGTGTAATGTCACCATGGTTGTTTAATCTTTATATGGACCATTGTATGAAAGAGATTGAAAGTATGGGAGTCGGAGCGAAAATGATGAATATAACTGTTAGTTGCTTGCTGTATGCGGATGACGCCGTACTGCTAGCGAGCAGCGCGGAGGATTTGCAACTAATAGTGTCAAGAATGTACGATGTATGTATGGAAAATGATCTGGCAATGAATGAAGGTAAGTCAAAGGTCATGGTGTTTGAAAGAGAGAAAGATTTGACAGAATGCAAGATTATCGTGCACAATGAATCCCTAGAACAGGTGCAAGAATTTTTATATCTAGGAAGCATGTTCACAAGGGATGGAAAAGTGGATAAGGATATTGAGAGAAGAGTGAATGCAGGGAATAGAATAAATGGTGCTTTTAACAGAGTGATTGGGAATAAGAATATGTCCATGGAAGCTAAGCTAGCGGTTCACAACGGCGTGCTAGTACCGACACTAATGTATGGAAGCGAAACATGGAACTGGCAAAGGAAGGATGAAAGCAGAGTGAATGCTGTTGAAATGCGCTCCCTCAGACGAATGTGTGGAAAATCATTGTATGACAGAATTAAAAACGACGATATAAGAAAGGAATGTAAGGCTGAACGAGGAATAATTGAAAAGATTAGAAAGAGCTCTTTGCGGTGGTATGGACATGTGGAGCGAATGGATAGCGAGAGAATGACTAAGAAAATATATGTGGCGAATGTGAGAGGGAAAACAGAACGTGGACGACCGAAAAAGACTTGGCACGATCAGATCAATCAGAACCTAAAATCTGGCGGTGTCAAAAGTCTGCGTAATCGGAGGGCATGTATGACTAGATGTATGGATGTGAAGGAGGCTAGGAGTGTATGTCAGGACAGAAGAGTTTGGCGTTCCATCCTCTCTGCCTACCCCTGCGGGGAAACGGCGTGATGGTAGTAGTAGTAGTAGTAGTAGTCATCAAAGATGAAGAAGAATATGGAAGTCTGGGTATTTACGGGGCTTACGACCGTCATAGGCTGGTTTAAGTGATCACTTTACACACGTGTAACATTCACCAATTCTACCCATTATTGACAACCAAACTACTCAAATTCTTGGAAGTTCTATATATATGAACCAATTTAGAAACCTTGTTCATAAATCACTAAAACTTCACTAGATGAGATGTCAAAAAATAATATGAAAGTAACTCCTGTAATTGGAGATAATCCAGATTTTGTGAACAAGTATTTGGACACACTCAAAATGTTGTAAAATAAATTAAATTAAAAATTAAATCACTTTCTACCCGGACATTAAATCACTTTCTACCTTGTCCCTTCCAATGCGAAGCAACCATCAACGGACACTGTTCTTAAAGACCTGATCACTACTGGAATTCTTAAAGGTTTCGGGCAGCAAATTAAAAATCTTTGGCGGAAGAAATGAAAAAGTTTTTTGTGCAAAACTTGTTTTAACGGATGGGCCAACATAGTTTTTATTTAATGCTGCCCGGGTTCGAATAATTTGTTGAGTTCTTACCTTTTCCATTTTTTTCAGAAGTGAATCAGTGCTTCCTTGATAAACAGCTGCCGTACGTCTAGGACTATGTAGCTTGTAAATATGTAGCTCATTGGATGGGTGTGTCGAGATATGTTTATTTATGATTCTTAAGATAAGCTTTTGGACTTTGAACACTGGTTCCTACATAGTTTTGGCAAGGCGGAAGTCAGCCCCAGCCAATAATTCCATGTAAAATTATGGATTGGAACAGAGCGTAATAAACCTCTTTGAATAGATTTATATTATCCACTGACACTTCGTGATGGAATTGCATTTTTAATTTATTATTAGATTAAAACCAATATTTTTAGCTTTTCCACTTTTTTATTTGACCAGCGACCGGGTTTCGTCGTTACCGACATCATCAGACTGGTCCAGTCTGATGATGTCGGTAACGAGGAAACCCGATCGCTGGTCAAATAAAAAAGTGGAAAAGCTAAAAATATTGGTTTTAATCTAATAATAAATTAAACCTCTTTGAGGATGAAGGGGTCAAGTATGCTACGCAGCACCAAGAATTGATTAGAAAAATAAAGAAACTAATGGAAGTAATTCTTCCCAACAGATTGCTGGTTGGGGCCTAACGGAAGATGGGCTTTCTTCTGAGGAGTTGAAAACTCTGACTTTACCAGTACTGGACTATGATACTTGTAAAAGCAATTTGGAACGATACAACTTTGAGAAATACCTCACTGCTGACAAACTATGCGCAGGCCATCTGAATGGTGAGTTGCGTTTATATAATTTGCGGAGAACATCCAACAGGCATTTACAACATTTTGAGCGTGTTAAAAATGTTGTGAATGAATACTCGTTCACAAATCTGGATTATCTCCAATTAGGAGTTACATCTCAGCATAGATGAAGAAGAATATGAAGTCCTGGCATTTACGGGGCTTAAATGATCACTTTGCATACATGTGACATTCACCAATTCTACCCATGATTGACAACCACGCTACTCAAATTCTTGAAACTTTTAGATATGGGTATGTACATTTATATATATATATATATATATATATATATATATATATATATATATATATATATATATATATATATATATATATATATATATATATATATATATATATATATATATATATATATATATATATATATATATATATATATATATATATATATATATATATATAAATATGTACATATATATATATATATATATATATATATATATATATATATATTTTTTTTTTTTTTTTGATCAGACTCTTTCATTTATATGTGATGTCCGAATCCTGGATTATATTCACATACTTGAGAACGCTTGAAAACATCATTTTCAGTTTTATTTTTAGCATAATTTCACTAGTTATCAAACTCCTTAGGAGAAGCCAGACTGCTGACTGTCGTCAACAGGCCTTCCGTTCCGCTAAAAGAGGGTTGGGCATTTTGTGTCCTAGCTTGGTTTATGGTAGCAATGTCCTTATTTTTGTCGTGGATGATGGTTCTAGGATCGACTGTGTGCCAAGGCGACAGTGGCGGCGGTCTGATGTTCCCCAAGAACGACAACGTGGGGCGGGAGCGCTGGTACCTGCGTGCTGTGGTCAGCAACGGAGTGCTGAGCGAGGACTTCTCCACGTGCCGCTATGGCGCTTACAGCGTCTTCATACGGCTCTACAAACTGACTGATTGGCTGCTTCGGCAACTGGGATCTCTGGAGTAAAAAACATTAATTACCGTTGTCGATTTGACCTTTGTATGGAAGATTCTTCCCAAATTACTTTCAATTTATTACACACTTGCCACAGAGGACTTACATTAGATTTCTTAGAAATATTAGAAATGAAAAAAGGAATTAATAATATTTTACAACTAATGAATACACAAGTAAACGATTTTTCAAAAAGTCCGTTATTAAATATGTTTCCAATCACTTAACATCCCTGATCCCTTTTGACTGTGACTGCTAATCAATACAAAAAATAAAGCCACTTTAGATCTACCCAAGCTGTTTTGCCCAACGGCCAAAAGCTTTTGAATTTTGTTAAGGAGATAGTGTTTTAGTATTAATCAGTCTTGAAAAAGAAGCGGTTAGCTTCGAAACCGGTAGACATTATAATTACATAAGTTATAATCAAATATACACAGTGATTTTAAAACAAAGCTTTAAATATTAAAAATATTGAGAATAAAAACTATTTTTTCAATACAAAAACGGTGTTTTAAGAAAAAAGTTGTGAGAATATTAAGTAGCAATTCAACGTAAGGTCTTACGACGTAGAGAGAGTTCTTGCCTAGAATTTTCACTCATGAATTACATGAAACTATAGTAACAGCAGGCACCTCAGTGGTTGGAGCGCTACGTGCAGCGCAGTCAAGGGATAACTGGAGAAGAGTCATTGCTTCTGCAAGGGTCACAACCCTCAGCAATGAGGAATAAGACGGAGAAGAAGAAATCCACTCACAAGTAGGCATAGGCTATGAAACTTATAAAGTTGAAGCCTGAGTAGGGACATGATAAACGGTATTCCATAAGCCGTAGCTAGATTTCAGAGTCACTCGGACGTTGGTAATTAAAAAAAAAAGGTCTTTAAATCAGATGTGCAGGCATGAGATTTTCAGTTCAGCTACTAATTTTTGGTCACCATTCATGGCAGTTGTTCGTTGTCAGGTCGCCCCAAGACGGATGCACTTTGCCGGAGTATCCCGAGAACGGAGACTATTCCATCATCGGTGGTTCTGATCCGGAGCCAGGCCTGGTGGTCCCCCATTTCTCCCGGCTGCAGTACACCTGCAACATGTACCACCACCTCTCCGACTCCAGAGACGTCATCTGCAAGAACACCAACACTTGGTCCCTCAAACCTTACTGCATCAGTAACTATGTTTATGTTATGCATGCTATAACAGCCTCCGCTTCACTTTCCTCATTGCTAAGAGCTGTGGCCATCCTTATTGTTGAGAGTCGTGACCATCCTATTTTTTTAAGATGGGAATTCCGTTTATTATTTAATTTGCTTATTATGTACAAGTATCATTAATAATAATAAATAATAAAGCCCTTATCCGCACCCTTATGGTGCATAGGGCACTGCGTAATACAAACGCAGTATTATCTTGATCGTTTACACATGAAGGAAAGGTGATCAGCCCTCCGCTTCAGGTACCAGTCCAGGGTAATATTGAATAAATAGTACAGTGATAAAATTACTAATATTTATTTTACCCCCCCCCTGGGAATCAAACCCGGGACCTCCAGAACGGTAGCCGAGCGTGCTGACCATTACACTACGGAGATGGACAAAGTATCATTAGGTTGCTTATTATGTATTATTAAGTGGATTTTTGTTTCTTTTAACTAAATAGAGATGTTTTATATAAATCTGTGTTGGGAACAGAAGGGATAATCTAGTATGAGCCAATCAGGAACTTGTCAGCATTTGCTCATTGCTGGGAGGAAACCACGTTGCACTCCTCAGGAGAAGGCGGACAGTTGACTGTCATCAACTGACCTTCCGTTCCACTAGAAGAGAGTTCGGCGACCATCCTCATTGCTGAGAATAGTGACCAACCTCATTTCTGAGGGCTATGGCCCCCCTCATTGCTGAGGGTCGTAACTATCCTCTCTTTTTTGATTTTGGCTTTTACAAACGAATTATCTTAAAAGGATTAATCTATTTATACGCTTATACTAACCTAATAAGAACTGACCTATTTATACTCCTAACCAAAAAAGAACTAACCTATTCATACACTATTTTTCCTAAATCAAATTGCAGGTGACAGTTTGAGGTGTCCTCGACTCGAAAATAGAGCTGTCAGAGTAAAAAAGACTGGTCAAAAAGCTTGGGACAGTAAGTATCTTCATTTGTCATTCGTCACTTTCTATATTTATATGGAAGCATCTGTAGTTTCCGAAACTGGTCGTTACACTGAATATAATTCAAGTGGTAAAAAACAAGGTTCTCATTTACAATTTAATAAAATAATTTTAAATTGTGAAATCAAGTTTTTTGGATGTACCCAGTGGTGGGATTCAGCATTCAATTATGATTTATATTCTACAACATTGTAACATTACTTTTAATTGACTTTTAAATCTTTTTTTTTTTTTGACATCTCATCAAAGATGAAGAAGAATATGGAAGTCTGGGCATTTACGGGGCTGACGACCGTCATAGGCTGGTTTAAGTGATCACTTTACACACGTGTAACATTCACCAATTCTACCCATTATTGACAACCACACTACTCAAATTCTTGGAAGTTCCATATATATGAACCAATTTAGAAACCTTGTTCTTGAATCACTAGAACTTCACTAGAGACATCTATTGGTGAGATGTAAAAAAATAAAAATGCTTAATAAAAATGTGGGTCATGGTTGTGCGCTAGAAGATTTCGATATTTTTGTCTAGTTTGTTGTTCAACGATGATACTCATCCACAATATTCCTCCACGTACCGGAAGTTACTTTAAATGTTGTTTTTTTGTAGAGTGCATTGAGTTAGCAGAAACAGTATACCCATGTGTCCATGGTATAAGAGACTACGCATGCGCATATACATCCACCCTCCACATCGTCGGAGGCACGGAAACCATGCCGGGAGAATTTCCTCACATGGTTTGTTCTTAAGCTACTATACACATACTGTTCTTCTCCGTCTTGCCCCTCATTACTGAGAGTTGTGACTCTTGTGGAAGCAATGACCCTTCTCTGGACTGCGCTGCACGTAGCGCAGTCAAACATCGCCTTTTTTTCTTAAGTTAGCTTTACAACTAATATAACTAACTAAAAAAAAAGAAAAACTATTAAAACTTAACTATTCTCTCAGAAGAATGTGCGACAAAACGATGTTTGATAGATGTACGAATAGTGAAATAAGGAAGGAATGCAAAGCTGAGATAAGCATTATCGATAAAATTAAGAAAGGTGTGTTGAGATGGTTTGGACATGTGGAACGAATGAGTGAGGAAAGAACGGTAAAACAAATTTATGAGGCGAATGTTAGTGGGAAAAGAAGCAGAGGAAGACCGAAAAAAAACATGCCACGATAAGGTATGCCAAATACTTGAAAGTGGTCAGGTTAGGAGTCG
Organism: Brachycentrus maculatus; assembly: GCF_059751285.1. Taxonomy (NCBI): domain Eukaryota; kingdom Metazoa; phylum Arthropoda; class Insecta; order Trichoptera; family Brachycentridae; genus Brachycentrus; species Brachycentrus maculatus. The sequence continues at coordinate 2,307 of NW_028281734.1, read as the reverse complement.
TAACAATCGGCGGGTATGTATGAGGAGATGCATGAACGTGGAAGAGGCGAAGAATGTTTGCAAGGACAGAGTGGTGTGGCGCTCTATTCTCTCTGCCTACCCCTGCGGGAAGCGGCGTGATGGTTAGTTACAACTAATATAATAGTTTATATTACAACTAATAAACTATTGTATACACTTAATTTACTACGTCTAAACTTTAAACATTGAATATGACTACACATGCCATATATATAGTGCCAGCTCACTAATCTGAATGTTAATTATGCAGTGAGTAGATCGGATTAGGAAATCGTTTGGATTAATAATTATTTTGTGAAAATTCCGCCTCCGTAGTGTAATGGTCAGCACGCTCGGCTGCCATTCTGGAGGTCCTGGGTTTGATTCCCAGGGGGGGGCCAAATAAATGTAAGTAATTTTTTCACTCTAATATTTATTCAATATTACCCTGGACTGGTACCTGAAGTGGAGGGCTGATCACCTTTCCTTCATGTGTAAACAATCAAGATAACACTGCGTTTATATGACACCGTGCCCTATTCACCATTGGGGTGCGTATAAGGGTTTTATTATTATTATGAGAAAAATGATACTTCGGTTTATGAAAATGCTGCTTATTTTACATTTTTATTTAGGTCTTATGTCTCACCCTCATTACTGAGGGTTGTGACCCTTGTGGAAGCAATGATTTTCCAGTTATCCCTTGACTGCGCTGCACGTAGCGCTCTAACCACCTTAACGTGATCGGTCCATCGTGTGGGGATCTTCCTCTCCCTCTCTTCCCCTCCAGGCTACCGATCACAACCAGTCGTTACAGACTATCCTCTTTAGAATTTTGTCTAGCCTTCCACCAGTCTGATGATATCTGTAACACAAAACCCGGTCACTGGTGAAATAAAATAAATGTGGAAAAAAGTTTATACTTGTTGTTTTATTATATAAAATACAGTTCCACCAAAAAAATGTCAGCACAAAACTTAAATATATTTAGTGATTACTTTTTTAGGCGCATCTCGGATACCGGAGTGATGACAACAAAATTGTTTGGGAGTGTGCTGGATCCCTGATCAGCGAACGCTGGGTGTTGACACGGGCATCTTGTATGTGGAGAAAAAAAAGGTTATATTTATTATTTATTTACCTGTTATTTGTCTGGAACTTTATTCATGTTCAAATGGATAAAGTTCCTCACAAAATATTATTTTTTGACATCTCATCAAAAATGAAGAAGAATATGGAAGCCTGGACATTTACGGGGCTGACAACCGTCATATCCTAGTAAGTGATCACTTTACACACATGTAACATTCACCAATTCTACCCATTATTGACAACCACACTACTCAAATTCTTGTCATAGGCTAGTAAGTTCTATATATATGAACCAATTTTGAAACATTATTCTTGAATCACTAGAACTTCACTAGAGACATCTATTATGTATTGGTGAGATGAAAAGAAGCTTTTTATTAAGCATATTAAAATGATATTTCCTCATAAAAGTTTAAAGTTTGCTCAAGGCAACCATAATATAACTGACTAACTAGCCAACCATCACGACATTACCGCAGGAATAGGCAGAGAGGATAGTAGACCGTATTTGTTTGTCTTTTTTTTAAACATTGTGCATATGTTTTGCATTTTTGCGTCTCCTCATACATATCTGCCGATGATCAAAAATATATATTCTGATACCAATGGTGCCATCAAATCAGGCTTGATATTTTTCCAGAGATCTTGGGCTTGTCAGACTGGGGGGTACGGCTGTAGACAGTACCCTGGATTCCAACTATTTCTTCCAAATCACTGCATTATTGAAGCATCCCAAATACAAAATGAACAAACACTATGATGACGTCGGATTGGTACAACTAGACAAAGAGTAAGGAATTATCACTATTGATTTACTTCTTCTTGGTGTAGGCCTTGTGGTTTATATATATATATATATATATATATATATATATATATATATATATATATATATATATATATATATATATATATATATATATATATATATATATATATATATATATATATATATATATACATATATGTAATAAATAAATTTGGATAATTTATAAAGCATATTTGTCCGCCTCCGTAGTGTAATGGTCAGCACGCTCGGCTACCGTTCTGGAGGTCCCGGATTCGATTCCCAGGGGGGGGTAAAAATAAATATGAGTGATTTTTTCACTGTAATATTTATTCAATATTACCCTGGACTGGTACCTGAAGCGGAGGGCTGATTACCTTTTCTTCATGTGTAAACGATCAAGATAACACTGCGTTTATATGACGCAG
>NW_028281733.1:0-27289 GCF_059751285.1 Brachycentrus maculatus | reverse complement strand
CATCACGCTTCTTCCCCGCAGGGGTAGGCAGAGAGAATAGAGCGCCACACCACTCTGTTCTTGCAAACATTCTTCGCCACGTCCTCTTACATTCCACGTCGTAATCCTGCATTCATGCGCTATTGATAAGCGGCCAACTGGGTGGCGAACCTCAGCGTGGCCGTTTATGGGCATTTTCCCGCATTCCCAGTTCAACATTTAATATACTATATAAATTTAAATGGAGTTCCTCAAATAAAACGCAAAATCTAAATATAAAAATTACGTACTTACTTATTAATTTGACCAAATTTTCTGCACTACTCAATTGATAGTTATAAAATACCTGAAGTGTTAAATGTAAAATCGACTCGGTTTTTACAATTCATCTCTAATTTGTGCCACTTATGGTCGTTTCCTTGTGTGACGTTATATCACCAATTTTAAACATAAACAATATCGTTCAAACGCATTCACAACCTATAGTCATCTGATTTGTGTCATTATGTTAGATGGGTATTTGATATACTGATTGAGAAAAAGTCAAATTGATAATTAATGCTAAAACCTTGTTTTATATATCGCTCACTCCTTTCAAGAACGTCATAAATCAAAAAAGTTGATTTCTCAGGAGAACGTTTTTAAAGAAATAAAAATATAGTACAATGTATTAAAAATACATATCAAACCACTTATTGAACTTTTTACTGTGCACCAGATCTTTTTAGGTAAAACCTGAATGTTTTTTCTCCATTTGAAAAATATTTAATATATTTAAAAAAAAAATTAAACAATACCTTTTCTTCAAAATGCAAAAACAACACTTTCTGCCTTGTAGCGGGTAAATATTAAGTTAAAACTATGCCGCTTTTGTTGGAATATAGTACATTTTCTGGGCATTGCGAAAACATGCACAACTGAAAATTGACGATTTTTGATTTATGACGATCTTGAAAGGAGTGAGCGATATCTTAACATTTATATCATAACTTTAGCGCATCTTACATTATGTTAGTTAAGCTAAACTTAACAAACTAAAAGTCCATTCTTTTTTGACATCTCAAGATAGACGAAGAAGGAAATAGAAGTCCAACTTCCATCTTTGTTGAGATCTCAAAAAAAAAATCACTCCTATAATTGGAGATAATCCAATTTTATGAACAAGTACTAGGACATACTCAAAATATTGTAACTAAAAGTCTTGTACATGAAGTGAGGTAAATCTCGAATCGACCATTAGAAAAGACAATTCATGAAATATTTTGACATCTCATCACATATTATGGAAGACTGGGTATTTACAGGGTTTATAACCTGTCACAGACCGGTAAAGTGATCACTTTACACACGTGCAACATTCACTATTCCACCCGTGATTGCCAACCACACTACTCAAATTTTCGGAACTTCAATAGTCACAGTACATATGAGTTTACAACAGCCATCTATGTTGGATTGCGAAAAGCTTTTATTTAGTAGAGACCCTTTATGTAAATACTCAGACTTCCATATTCTTCTTCATCATCAGATGTCAAAATATAAAAATAACTCCTGAGTGAACCAAAATAATAAAAAATACCTTCATTAGTGACAAGTATTTGGACACACTCAAAATGTTATAAATTCATGAAATACTCCGTAGCGTCGTGGTAAGTGCGTTTGACTTCCTAACTGCAGGTTTCGGGTTTAATTTTTACCCTCATATTTACTAAATATCACCCTGGACTGGCACAAAAAGCGCAATATTGATCACCTTGTTTCTTGCAATTAAGGTAAAGATGGCACTGCGTCTATAGGATGCAGTGTTCTATGCACCATTTGGTGCGGATAAGGGTAAGAAGAATCCGGTTATGAATTATCAAATAATCTAAATTACAATAATCTTATCGCGTTAAACATAACGAATGACGACTGCGTTCGCTATCGGTCTCTGACCGATTGTTATTGAGGACCGGCCTAAAATACACCCCCCCCTAGGAATCGAACCCAGGATCTTCAGAACGGTAGGTAAACACGCTAACCATTACACCGTGCAGGCAGATTTCGTTACAAGGTCAAATATTTAAGCTTATTGAATACGAATTAGTGTGTCTGTAAATTTGCATAGAGGCATATGTCGTTTTTTTCAATAAAAACATTTCTTCGCTACTATTTAGTAGTTTTTTTTAAAGTTGCATTGGAATATTCGTAATAAATTTTATTTACAAAATATTTTAAAGAAAACCGGTTTTCGTCTTACTAATTTTAATTTTGTAAAGTCATGGGTTTGAAAATATGATTTTTTTACTAATTACAGTGAAACAATCAAGACGTGAATAAAATACAATAGAATATATTTTTAAAACCCAGCATTAAAATTGATTAAAAGGATTCAGCAATCCTTGAAAAACTATCATGGATTGTTTGTGATGATTATATTTTTAATTCCCTGACCTACTTTTTTCTGTACTTTATCAATGTAACGTCCACTTAAGATAACTAAAAATCTTTATGCATTTATTTTTAAAAAATCGTAACATTTATAAGCTTATAATATAATATTATCAAACCGTCCTTATAAAGAAATATATAAAACCCTTTTTTCTAATCACACATGCAATATTCTTGGAAGTTTTCATATACATAGATATTCGAGCAACTAATTTGTACAAAAAAAAATCTCTACCTTTATAATTATTCGATTAACTAGTTAGTAACATACATCATGTATTGTTAATTCTTAGTCATATATCTTTTTTCAAATAACATATTTACAAGACATTTTTTATTCGCTTCTATGTGGTTGGGATATTTGGCTACCATAATAAAAATCCTGGGTTAAATTCTCAGAGAGATGAAAATAAATATAAGTTTTTTTCATTCCATATTAATTAAATACTACCCTGGAATGGACCTAGAGGACAGGACTGATCACTTTGCACCGATTCGACTGACCGTAATATAATGAACGATCAAATTAATTAGATGCAGTACCATATGCACCATTGGGTGCTCATAATATTTGCTTGTTAGTACCGTAGAAACGTCGCGTCACATATTTGTCATATTTTCTTAATATCTTGATAAAAAGAACAAGTATTTATGTATATTTCATATGTGGTATTTACACATGGTACACATATATATATATATATATATGGTATATACAGTTTATACGAGTATAATAGTTCACTATATTTCAGCTATTTGTATATAAATCGGCAAATTTCAAAAAGTAAAAATGTATTTTTTTGTTCTTTAAAATAATTTTTGACGATAGCAGTAAGTTTGTATATATTTAGAGTCCACGTTCGATTCCGTATTGTATGCCCTTTTCATTTTATTATTTAAGCTTTAAATTTGACCAGATAATTTATTTTTAACATTTTGAATGTGTCCAAATACTTATGTTAAAATCTAGATTATCTCCAATTATATGAGAAATTTCTCCTATTATTTTTTGACATCTCAACATATTCTTATTCATCTATGTTGAGATGTCAAAAAAAAAGATTATTAAAAATAACCCCAATAATTGGAGATAATCCAGATTTGTGAACAAAAATTTGGACACACTCAAAATATTGTAATGATAAAGTTATCTTCAAAAATAAAAGATGTCGCGTTGTTAATACGATATCTTCTGTATGGAATCGTAGTCCTCGAAGGCATACAAAGTTATTTTACTGCGTCATATGATTTTGCACTTTCCTTAAAATATAGTTATCATTTTTTTTACATATTCGCCCATTATCTTCAGTATCTCAGATGTACATAGAACAAAAGGAATTTCTTAAAATTTTCAATGTCATTTGAAATATCAAAAAATAAAATAATTGATGTGTCATTATTCATTTGAAATTATGGAATTGATTAGATTAGTCAATTAAAATAACGTATTAGTACTTTAAGTACATCAAAATAGACATATAATAATAAATTACTGTTATTGATGGATGATATATGTGTTTTGAATCAAATGCGAGGTATATATTTATTATAGTGTAATATAAATCTTTTGATTGATAAAAATTTGATTGAATAAAAAATAACGATTTTTGGCAAAATTGTAATTTAATTTGCTTTTATTTTTCATCTTTTATTGAATCTTTAATATCTCAACCTTATGGAATATTTATATTTGAACAAAATTTGAATTAATAAGTTCAAATACATATATGCGAACTTGTCTGTTCAAAATGATATACGATTTGAAGTTATGGGTCAAGTAAATACTGCAGTCATCTCAGAGTGCCTGAAAATTTTATATGGAAAAACCCTGACTCGAAGATCGGCAGCAAAATTAAAAAATATAAAACTTGTGTATTATCATGACATATGGGATCGAATCTAAATATAAAAAACGCGCCAAGAGTGTGAGAAATAAAGACTCTAAGGAGTATATCTGGAGTCTACGAGATAGAATAAGGAACACCAGGATAATAGAAATATACGAGATCGAAGATGTCGTTAGGTGAGAAGACGACTAAGAAAACAATGGCGCATGTGAGGAGAATGGAACCATCCAGACTTCTCCACACTGCAATACACGGCCAAACCAAAGGTATACAATTTCTGGGCAGACCACCAAAGAGATGGATTGACAGCTGGCTAATCCCTCATAAATACAGGCTACGACGCCTACACCAAAAAAAAAGACTAAATGATATCGCCTTAAGGAAAAACTTTTTTTTTAAATATTATAAATACTAAAACCCTGCTATTAATTTCCTACCTATTATAACAACCAACACGTTGTTGTTATTTAAAACAGGTTTCTCAATTCTTTTTGTTTGCGGATTGAAAAAAATATGAAAAGTATTTTGCAGACACTAAAAAGAGACGACAACCATTCGGCTGTCCAAATTTAAAACACAGTAAGGGACATTTTTTTGTAGTAGGTTTTTTTTTGCATTTATGGACTAAGTAGACTCTACTTATTCCAAAAATGCAAAAAAAAAACTACTACAAAATAATGTCCCTTACTGTGTTTTAAATTTGGACAGCCGCATTCTCTTGGTTGGAAAATTGTTATACACAAAAATTGGAAAATTGGTGCCGGTTCGTTTAGGAAACACAGACTGTACACCAATGGGCCAAGTCTCAAAAATGCCGTTTATGTAAAATATAATTCACAGGTCGAATTTGGCGATTTTGTACAAATTGTGATGACTCGATGATAAATACGACTAGTTTCGAAAACTTACAGATGTTTTCATTTTCTGGTCAACTAACGAACAAAAAATATATTTAGGGATATATATAGGTTAATAAATAAAGGAAAGGGAGGAGGGGTTAAGGAACAAGATTTTTTGTAAAAGGAAACATTGATAATAATGATGACGTATTTTGAAACAGTATATTAGTAATTAACGTTTTATCTGAATTAATTTTTTATGTACAAATAAATAACCAGTGACGTTCCACTCGACCAATGGCATCCAGAGCGTTAATAATACAGAGATTTAGAATTTACGTTACGAGTAACATTAATTATGGTTGTTTTAAACGTAATACGGAGAATTATTTTAATAACAACCTTATTAATGATTTTTATTAACTTGATTCAGTTATTTTCAATTTAAAAAGATTCTTAAGGTGACATAACTTATATAAAACGTGTATCATTCTTCCGTTTTACGAAAGAAGGTTAAAATCTGATATATTCCAGAGCTTCCGACCAGGCATTTAGCTGTCTTAACCGATCACTTTATACACTTGTGTAACGTTCACCATTCTGCCCATGATTAAAAATCCATATTGTATGAATTATTAAAACCTGTGTACCATATAGATAAGTAGTTTTTTTTCTTCTGAAGTAAGCTTTTATTATATATATATATATATATATATATATATATATATATATATATATATATATATATATATATATATATATATAAATAAATATATATATATATATATATATATATATATATATATATATATATATATATATATATATATATATATATATATACATTTCCTTACAGTAAACAAAACATTTATTTTTAAATTCTTTCAGACTCTTTTCATTCATCATACATTTTCAAACTCTTATACATTAAACAATTTTCTGACTCGGTTTTTTTCAACAATGGCAGTCTTAATTTATCCTTATTTCTAGTAATATGTTCATGACAATTTTTGTTTACAACTATTTTATCCTTCAAATATTTTACAACATTTTGAGTGTGTCCAAATACTTGTTCACAAAATCTGGATTATCTCCAATTACAGGAGTTATTTTCATATTATTTTTTGACATCTCATCAAAGATGAAGAAGAATATGGAAGTCTGGGCATTTACGGGGCTTACGACCGTCATAGGCTGGTTTGAGTGATCACTTTACACACGTGTAACATTCACCAATTCTACCCATTATTGACAACCACACTACTCAAATTCTTGGAAGTTCTATATATATATGAACCAATTTAATATAAGAGTTTCTGCTTAATAAAAAGCTTCTTTACATCTCACCAATAGATGTCTCTAGTGAAGTTTTAGTGATTCATGAACAAGGTTTCTAAATTGGTTCATATATATATAGAACTTCCAAGAATTTGAGTAGTGTGGTTGTCAATAATGGGTAGAATTGGTGAATGTTACACGTGTGTAAAGTGATCACTCAAACCAGCCTATGACGGTCGTAAGCCCCGTAAATGCCCAGACTTCCATATTCTTCTTCATCTTTGATGAGATGTCAAAAAATAATATTCAAATATTTTGATAATTTATCGCTAAAAAAATTATGAATAAAGATCAGCATATTAAATTTTAGCATATTATTTAAAAGAAGTATAAGATTCCTTAACTTTTATTTATATTTATAATTTAAATTAATATACAGATTTTTTTATGCAAGTACGACTTTTACTGCTAAGCAATCTTCTGATAAGTACAAAGAGCGAGGTATTCCAAGCATTATCAACAGTGGCGTGCACAGAGTTTTTAATTAGAATGGGCAGTAGGGTTTGGCAAGGATAAGGCATAGTACGGCTGTCCAAACTTAAATCACAGTAAGGAACATTTTTTGTAGTACGTTTTTGCATTTTTGTACCAAGTAGATATATATCTAAGTAATAATATATCTAAGTAAAAAAATATATCTAAGTAACCTAAAATTATCTAAGTAATCTAAAATTAATCTAAAAAATATATCTTAATATATTTAAGTAAAAAAATGCAAAAAAACGTACTACAAACAAAATGTTCCTTACTGTGTTTGTGAGTGTTTTTGAGTTTGGACAGCCGAATAGGCACTGGTTGTGTTTCTATATGGAACGTAAGTAATTCAGGGTAGGCACTGCTTTTCTGCCTATATACAATGCACACCTCTGATCATTATGATAATAATACCCTCACTTTAACTTCAATTACGATTAGTAAATCAACAGGAGTTAAAAAAACACTGTCGATTCTGCTTAGTTGGGCTGCCGGTTTATTGAAGCAGCCGCTTCTTTGCATACTTACATACAAGCATCCATATGTATGCATTTTAAATGAGCTTTATATTTTTAAAGTCATTTGTCACTGTGAGACGTGATAATAGCCTGTTTTTAAGACAAGATTATCAAGTTTTTTTTACTACTGATAAATTGAATTGATAATTAAATAATAAGAAAGGAAATATGCCATGACGTATGAGTATTTATTACTATTTTACATTAAACATACATATTTCAACTAAATTTGTTTCATTTTACACTCTCTTTGTAGACGATCAACACTGATCTTGATGGATCCCAATCAAATGAAAAGATGTGGCAATGAATATCTTTTTTCTTACTTCATAATTTTTTGTATAAATATTCATCATTTTATATTTAATTTATTGTTCCGGCATTAACTTTGTGGTAAGACATGTTACAATGATTAAAGGAAACACTTGTTTTTTACCACTTGAGTTTTATTAAAGACTACATGTTTCAGAAGTTAAACATCCATCATTCAGGTCTGTATAATAACATATGTTATTATACAGACCTGAATGATGGAAGTTTAACTTCTGAAACATGTAGTCTATAATAAAACTCAAGTGGTAAAAAACAAGTGTTTTCCTCAATCATTTTATATTTATATTTAATATATATATATATATATATATATATATATATATATATATATATATATATATATATATATATATATATATATATATATATATATATATATATATATATATATATATGTATATATATATATATATATATATATATATATATATATATATATATATATATATATATATATACATATATATATATATATATTATACACTCTCTTCTTAGACGTTCAACACTGATCGTGATGTATCCCAATCAATTTTTCTTTAAAGAATTTGTTTCAATAAAAAAAAAACATTAATTTGTTTATGTAATGGTGTTCTCATGATGAGATTATGTTTTGAGATTTTTTATGTATTAAAATTTTATTTTGGTTAATATCAATAACAAAAATCTTTTTTTGGTTTAATTTATTACCCAATTTTTGTGGAACTTTTTGTGGAACTTTTATAATATAGGTAAGGTTAGGTTACGGTAAAATTATCAGAATTACTAAAAGTCATATAAATATGAGGATGAGTGATGAAATCAATAAAAAACTCAATAAATAAAACAAATTAAAAAATACATGCATAAAGAGAGCTTTTTAAAAGAAAAAAATTATACAAGATCATTTTTACAGACTCCCACCTTAAGCTAATAATTTATTTTAGATTTAAAGGTGAACAAAAATAAACTGAAAGCATTACTGAAATTTAGTACCTGACATTGACCCCATTTATTTTTGTCCAGTAACCTGTTTCGTTGTTACCGACATCGTCTGACTGTTCTATTTAAACATGCACCAAATCTCGGTCACTAGATAAATTAATTTAGTACGATAATGCGATTTATTGCGAAGAAAGAAGAGTTTGGAATTTAAGTTGTGGGCATATGGAAGTCTGAACTCACTCAAAATATGATTTATAAGCCATTTAAACAATAAAACTAAGTAACCATTGACTACCGCCACTTCTCCGCAGGGCTAGGCAGAGTGAATGGAACGCCACCCCGTCTGTCTTTGCAAACATTATCCGCCTTTTCCACGTTCATGCATCTCCTCATACATACCCGCCGATTGTTTCGACTCCTAACCTGACCGTTTTCAAGTATTTGGCATATCTGATCGTGCCAAGTTATTCTCAGTCTTTCTCTGCTCCTTTTTCCTATTACATTCGCCTCATAAATTTGTTTAAGCCATTTAATTCACAAAAAATATTATTTAGGTTATCCTTATTTTGAAATATTTCTGAATGAAAATTTCTAACTACATTCACCTAATAAATTTATTTAACTCGTTAGGTTGTTCCACAGTTATCGTTGAAGAATTGAAAATTAAGGCCTAAGTCGCAATTACATTATTCAGTAAGTATCCGGCAGCGCTAGAATCCGCACGTCTATTTTAAAAAAATAATATAGTGTATAATATTTGTATTTTAGAATATGTAAGATTTTTTTTTACTCCTTACCTTATGACTCTTCTTTTAAATGCCATTTATTTATTTAAAAAAATTTAATTTTTTTCAAATGAAAACGGTGTTTTACAAAAAAAAAATTAAGTACCTACGTTAAATGTTACCTGGTTTTAATGAAAATCCAGTTGCGGACCAGTGATTACTGGGCCTTAATGACAGATCATTAGCCCCGTAAATATCCAGTCTTCCTTATTCCCATTTCAATATCTTCTTCGTCTCTGTTGATGCAATAAACATCTTATGTTTAAAATACATTATGAATTGATAACTCAATTCAATGTACATATACTTTTTTAAGTTGGTAACATTAGTATGTAAAATTTCGTTTAGCATAAAAAATATATTTATTTATTTATTATGTTCTCAAACAGGATTTGATTGCAATATTGGTACTTAATGAATAGCTTTGCAAATATAAATGTTAATACATGTTTAATATTTACATACTTATTAAGCGAGTGTAATATTCCAATCACACGGACAAGTTATGATAATTTTTTTCATGTAGGCACAGCTATCTATACACGTGTGAATACATACAATATGCATAAGGGCAAAAATGAAAATTCACGTCTTCATGAGCGTGTATACACTTGTATATTGTAGAATATCTGTTCACAAATCTAGATTTTCTCTATTTAGGAGTTTTTTTTACATTCTAACAAAGATGAAGAAAAACATGAAAGTCTGGATATTTACAGGGTCTATGACTGTAATAGGCTGGATAAGTGATAACTTTACAGACGTCTTACATTCACCATTCTACCCATGATTGAAAAACACACTACTCAATAGTCAACTGCGTTCATCCAAATAAAAGGGTGTCTGCTAAATAAAAGCAAAAAAATAAACATAAATGCAGTAAGTCATTTTTAACAAGTCCATATATTATACTTACAGGATTAAAATCCTTTGGGATTTTTACAGGGCAACATTAAGCTAGTAAGATATCAAATAGTCAATGATCACGTGTTTGTAAAAATGCACCTGGTGACTTTCTCCTTATTGCTACGATATAAGTTTGACACCCATGCATTGGGTTGTTTTGAGAAAAGACAATCATGTTTTAGAGAGTGCATTTGAGCTTAAGAAGATGTTGAGTAGTACGAGTTTCCTCTCGAATAACAAGTGTCATTCCGGCTGCAGTGTTTGCGTTGATATTTCGGATTCTAAAGGGTTCAGAAATGAAAATAGACATACTAATCTGGTTAGATGTCCGATGAGTATAAGTGGATTGGCTCCATGCCAAATGGTATGGCGACAAGTCCTGAACACGTGGACTGTGGTTCTCGGAGCGAGAACAAATGCATCTTCATAGTAATTGAGATGGAACTCAAAGCGATTAACTTACAATGAACCAGATATATATATATATATATATATATATATATATATATATATATATATATATATATATATATATATATATATATATATATATATATATATATATATATATATATATATATATATATATATATATATATATATATATATATATATATATATACATATATATATATATATATATATATACATATATATATATATATATATATATATATATATATATATATATATATATATATATATATATATATATATATATATATATATATACATATATACATATATATATATATATATATATATATATATATATATATATATATATATATATATATATATATACATTTATATATATATATATATATATATATATATATATATATATATATATATATATATATATATATATAACGTGGTAATATTATTCTTTGTAAATTGGGTGTAAATAATATGTAAAGTGGGTGTATAATAATAAAATAAACAATGTGTTGCTTTGTAATTAAAGTTTATAATTAAAGTTTATTCTTAATTTATCTTTATAATATGTTTCTATCTATCTATCTGATTCTGAAAGTTCAGAATATTATATTTTTTCTATCGGAAGTCTTTTGTTTTATTCTGTGCGACGCATGCGACATCTGGTGGTAGAACTGTTTTATGTAGGTACTATTTGTAAGTACTTAATAAAATGTATAGGTAGGTACCTAGGTATTTTATTACATATATATGTAAATATATTTTTTTTATCAGACTGGTCTGATGAAGTCGGTAACGACAAAAGTCGGTCACTGTAAAAAAAAATAAAAGTAAAAAAAGCATTTTACTCAACACCATTTGTGGGTGCTCCAAGTCCTTTTCATAAATCTGGGTTTCTCCGCTTAGGATTTATTTTTACATCTCAACATAGATGAAGAAGTAAATGGGGTAGTCTGGGTATTAATAGTGCTTTTGACCTACCGTACGCTGGATGAGATCTGATAAAGTTAGTTTTTACTAGTTGTATCCGACCACGTGTTTCGTGGCTCAGTCGGGTCAAATAGGAATGAATGAAAATAGAAACCAAACATCTCACAATGCTTGTAGATAAAAAAAATCTATGAGACAACTATGCAATCGCAAACATTGAAAACGTCAAGTGAGAGTATTTAGAGTCAAGCAGCATGGTGCCTGCCATAAGCAATGTTCGGTGTGGATGTGTAACTGTTGCGTTTAACAAATGGCAAATAAAATTTAACAAATAAAAATACTATTTCGAAGGGAAAAAAAACATCATAGGTGTATAAATACATTCACTATCGAAGGTGTGTAAATACATTCACGTTTTTTAATGCTACTTTGTGTTAAAATTTTATGGCAGTCAGTGAATAATTCATTAAATTTCAAACCAACGCATCTTTCATTTTTTTATTTGATTAATTATTTAGGTATGAAAAAAACTACTTGAAAAAAACGTTAATCATAAATAGATCGTAAAGTATATTCATTTACTTACCGTTTGTAATAAAGTTATGTAATTTATTGAATAATGGACATTAAATAATATTTTTATTATTATATAGTAGAACCAACACTTCCGCTTTTAAATCTATTATTGCGATAAAAGCGGACACAAAAGTTATTTATAGATTTGACGATGGAAACATACTGTGGGAAAATCTAAAAATTACTTGCTATTTTGACTGATCGTAATTTTAAAAGGACTGTTATGTACTCATTTGTGTGATATTTTCAATATTTTTTTTTGTATCAATAAAAAACGATAATTATTTATTTAGATTTAAAACTGAAATGACCATTTTTTAAAAATAAAGAATATAAGAGGAAAGGTTTGTTGAGAATTTTTTGTTACAAATACAAAATGTAAATATCATACTTAAAGTTCCCCAGTAAAATTCATATTAATTAAAGGACACTGATCCATAAAAAATACAGTGTCGAGAATAAAGATTTTTTTTAAATTTATAAATAATCATTATTTTATCCAAAATGCAACAAATATATTTTTTTAGAAATATAGAAATATCAATAAAGTTGTGCAAACTTTAAATATTTTATTTTTCTGATAACTTTTTTGATCGGTGGTAATATAACCAACATTTTGTCATACGCATCGAATACGAATGCATTTTAACACGTCGCTCACTTCTTTTTTTCACACTCAATTTTCAGTTGTGTATGTTTTCAGAATGCCCAGAAAATGTTCTATATCCCAGCAAAAGTGGCATATTTTTTAAATTCATATTTTCCCGCTACAGGGCAGAAAGAGTTTTTGCATTTTAATTATTTTTTTAAAAATAAACTAAATATTTTTCAAATGCAGAAAAAATATTCAGGTTTTACCTAAAAAGATCTATTGCACAGTAAAAAGTTCAATAAGTGGCTTGATATTTATTTTTAATACATTTTATTATATCTTTAAACTTTAAAAACGATCTCCTGAAAAATCAAGTTTTTTGATATATGACGTTGTTGAAAGTAGTAAGCGATGTGTCACAATAGATTTTAAGAAATAATTGTTTTTACTAAGTAAAACTTAAATTTAAAATATATGTTTTTCTTTTAATCCTGAGCCACATACGATGGTACATATGTAGGATAATTCATTGGAAGTGTTAGCTGTGTGATCATCCTATCTTTGTGTTATGCTACGGCGGCGTAAAAATTAATCGAACGCAATAGTTTTCCAAAGCAAGGTATAATTTGTTCAATAACCATTAAAAATAAATTTGAAAAAAATCTCAAAACGTATATTTTTTACAGTTAAACTCTAAAAGAAAAAAGGTTTTAAAAAAACATTTATTATTCTGCATTGTGTCTACAAGGCGCACTTGAAAAATGAAACCTTGGCATGATTGGAGCACGATACCATATCAAATATGGAGTACAGGGCTCACAGTACTTAATGGAGAACTGATATACAATATGACGGAAGGTCATTGTCACTTTACTACACCCCGTACCTTGCATACCGAGTGTCACATAATTCAATAGCTCAAACCTTGGTACGTTTTATGTAACAGTAATATTTTATGCAGTAGGTACTGTAAATTTGCATATTACGTAGTTTTTCTGTATATTCATCTATTATCACCTGTAGTATTTCTTTTTATATATTATATACATATTTTTTTTTTTATTATTTATTGTCCGCCTCCATAGTGTAATGGTCAGTACGCTCGGCTACCGTTCTGGAGGTCCTGGGATCGATTCCCAGGGGGGGGATCAAATAAATATAGGTGATTTTTTCACTCAAATATTTATTCAATAGCTTACACTGGACTGGTACCTTAACCGGAAGGCTGATCACCGTCCCTTCATGTGTTAACGATCAAGATAACAACGCGCTTATATGATGCAGTGCCCTATGCATCATTGGGGTGCGGATAAGGGTTTGAATGTTTTTTTATTTATTTGTTAAATACTTACATACATATTTACATTCATTTCTAAATTATAAAACAAAATTATCATATTATTTTGTTGCGAAAACCCACCAAGTCACCTTATGTGTCTTGTCGTTGGGTTTTTTTTACAACATTTTGAGTATGTCTAAATGCTTGTTCACAAATCTTGATTATCTCTGGGTTATTTTTCATATTATTTTTTACATCTCAACAAAGATGAAGAAGAATATGGAAAAGATAACTTAGACCCCGTATTCCATATTCTTCTTCATCTATATTAAGATGTCAATAAAGAGTTGCTTTTCCATAGTTTAATAAAAACTATTTTAACATAATTTGCACAAAAAACTAAATAAAAAATACTGCTTTACAATTTTCACAGTATAAAGTGTTGATCATTAACCCATTAATTTTTTTGTCTTAGGTCCATATTTTAATTTTCGGAATAATTATTTTAAGATAATTTATAATTATAATAATATTGAATAATTTATATTGTGCCATTTTTTTAAAATACTATAATAAAATAAAAATAAAACCCTTACCGCACCCCAATGGTGCATAGAGCACTGCTTAATATAAACGCAGTGTTATCTCGATCGTTTACACATGAAGGAAAGGTGATCAGCCCTCCACGTCAGGTACCAGTCCAGTGTAATATTGAATAAATATAAGAGTGAAAAAATCACTTATACTTATTAAACCCCCCTGGGAATCGAACCCGGGACCTCCAGAACGGTAGCCGAGCATGCTGACCATTACACTACGGAGGCGGACAAAAATACTACCTTAAGGGTATTACAAAGACTTAGATCATAATACGATGATGATTATGATAGATAAAAAATTAAAATATTCTAAATAAAAAATGGTTTAACTTCATGAAAATTACCGTCAAAATAACTTAATGTGATTCCTATCTACATCCGATAGTGTATACGCCCTTATTAGAATCGGTCCAGTGTTATCTGACCTATATTTGTATGTAAGAGTAAGTGTATAGAGCACTGCATATAATGAATGCAGCGTAATCTGATTCGAATGTAATGGTGCATACGTCACCGCATTGAAGCGACGCGATTTTAACTCGGTCACTAATTATTTCATTAATTAAGTTCATACCAATTTGATATTATGGGGTACCTTTATACATATAAACATAAAACAGTTAATATCAGTCTTCGTATTAATTGATCAGCCCTCGTATTTAATAAATATATCACTCACTCTCACAAAAACTTGATTTTTCAGGAGATCGTTTTTAAAGTTGAAAAATATAATAAAATGTATAAAAATAAATATCAAGCCACTAATTAATTTTTTTACTATGCAACAGATCTATTTAGGTAAAACCTGGTTGTTTTTTCTCCAGTTGAAAAATATTTAGTTTATTTAAAGAAAATAATTAAACAAAACCTTTTCTTCAAAATGCAAAAACAATACTTTCTGCCCTGTAGCGGGTAAATATTTTGTTAAAAATATGTCGCTTTTGCTGGGATAAAGTACATTTTTTGAGCATTCCAAAAACATGTTTAACTGAAAATTGACGATTTTTGATAAATGACGTTGTTGAAAGGAGTGAGCGATATGTTCGTAAAAAGCTGGCATTTTATGTTTATGACATATGTGCCGATGTCACAGCGTGATTACCATTTTTTTCGCATGCATTATTTTTTTAATAAAAGAAAATTAATATTCATTTTTATTACTTTTAATGTTGTGATACACCTATCACAAGCCAACCGCCTTTGATAAATGAATAAAAATCCATTTGGTTTTACATATGAATGGTTGATTCACTTCAAAACATTTACAAAAACCATTGAATTTTTTGATAGTTGACAGTCAATATTTATCAAAGTAAGGCTTGCTGTCAAATTCCTTTATCCTCAATCCATCGCAGGTGGTTTTCTGACGAAAACCTTGAATTCGATGCTTATGTATGGAAATTAATTCTATACAATATTACCTCTCACCAGTCAATATCGTTTTGATTAGAAAAATGCTTTCATAGTATTCATGATACATATCTTCTCTTCTCGATATATAATACTTTCCATTCATTGTCATAGCACATCTTTCTCCAAGAATTCCTTTTTCGTCCAAGGGGTCAGATGGAACGAATAACCTCTTACAATGATTAAGGAAACACTTGTTTTTATACCACTTGAGTACAAAAAAAACAAAAAACAAGTGTTTTCTTAATCATTGTAACATGTCTTACCCCAAAGTTAATGCCAAAACAATAATTACAATAGAATAACCTCTTCATGTAAAAAAATCTGTTAAAAATATGATGTTCCATAATGGGCATAATGGTAAACGTTACACAAGTGCATAAAGTGGTCACTTAAGCCAAACAGTGCCAGGTTATAAGCCCTGGAATACATACATATTAAAAAGAAAGATAGATTTTTCATATCAAGTTGAAACACCTGTAATATAAAAATATGTATTTATATATTTTGAATGTCATATGTCGTTTAATTATAAAAAAAAATAGCAGTGAAAATAAATATTTGTGAATTTACACACTAATATTTATTTAATATTACCTTGAACTGGTCTCTGAAGCGAAGGAGTGATCATCTTTCCTTCATGTATGTAACGATCAAGATAACACTGCGTTAATACGATAAAGTGCCCTATGCACCAATGGGTGCGGATAAATGTTAGAAGAAGAAAAATAGTATTCAGATATCATTTAAGATTTAATAAAATACAAATACAACGAAATTAAGTTCAAAATCAAAAACAGAATCCCAATAGATTGAGTTAACATATTTTTATTTATGAATGATAGCAGAAGGAAAATTGGAGATCACCATTTATAGCATAGATCAATAGATCGCCACCAAAATGTCGCTTTTAATACCTATATATGGTAGTTTTATAATATCCGGTTGTAATAGAAATGGTTCATTCAAAACGATATAATGATTGATTTTTGGTTTTATTGATACTTAAGCTCTGTGGTGAGGTTGCTTCCAGTTTTTCAATTGTAGTTTTTACGGTGTACTGAAGGCTACGTTGATAAAGGCCACGATTCACAAATACGTGCATGAACCATTAAAGAGGAGTAGCGACAACCTGGATTTCTATCAAGTTTATTATTTATTGTTTCGGCATTCACTTTGTAGTAAGAAGACATGATTAAATTTTAAATAAAACACTTGATTTTTACTACTTGAATATTACATTGTTACGACTAGTTTTGGAGGCTACAAATTCTTTTGTTAACGGGTTTAAATATATAAAATTTAATAGAATGTTTATATTTAACCCGTAGATGAAAGCATTTGTAGCATCCATAACAAGTCGTTATAATTTTAAACTGAAATGATAAAAAAACAAGAATTTTATATTTAGTTAATTTTCTTATATAATATTTTTATCATGGCGTTTTATATATAATATGATATATTCTTATTTCATACAAACTACAATAAATAAATATTTTTTATCAAATCTTTGAATATTCTCTGAAAATTAAAAAAAAACCCGGATCAAATGAAATGGAGACAAAATACTTTTATAGCGTTTCTAGATATTGCCAATTGCGGAGCGAATGGGTAACGAGAGAATTACTAAGAAAGTAAATTTGGCGAATGTAAATGGAAGAACAGAACGAAGACGGCCGAAAAAGACTTGACACGAACAGATAAATCAGAACCTTTAAAACTGGTGTAGTTAAAAAGTTTACGTGATCGTAGGGCGTATGTATGGATGTGAAGGAATCTTAAAGTGTATGTCAGGACAGGAGAGTGTGGAGTTCCATCCTCTCTGCCTAGCCCTCCAGAGAAACGGCGTGATGATAGTAACAGCAGTAGGGGTTTCTAAATGTTCAGTTTATATATAAAGAGCACTGGAAATGTTCATTTACTCGTATTTATTTCAGTTTAATTGAAATCTAATAAAAAATCTCTGGTCGAAATATGGCTGTCGAATACTTTCTAAGAATCTCGTAAAAGAAAGTAATTTTAATGTACTCATTGTCATTTTACACTTGAGCACGTGACAGATTGGATCGATAACAATGTTTATTGTCTAAAAAAAGTAGTGATACAGCTTACCAACTATACTGAGTGATGTTAATGGATGCCACTCTAAACTATTGTATTGTATATTGTATATATTGTATTGTGTATAATGCAATCATGAAAATTTACCTAGGGATTTTTTAAATTTACCTAGGGAAAATTTACCTACATATATTATACATTTATGACATCTCAACATGGATGAAGAAGAATATGAGAGTCTGAGTATTTACAGGGTTAATGACTACGTCATAGGATGATCACTTTATACACAAATAATATTCACAAATTCTACTCATGATTTAAAACCACACTATTCAAATTTTATATTTTTAACTCCTAGATATATTGATCAATCTCGTGACACAGTAGGTACATATGAGTTCACAAAATCTATCTTTGTTGGATTATGGAAAGCTTTTACTAAACAGAGACTCTTTTATTTGTATAAGATCTGAACCCCGGGCTATATTCACATATTGACAAGCCCCTGAAAACATGTTATAATTTTTTTTATGTATGTAGCTCATAATTTGACCAGTTATTTTATTTACAACAATTTGAGTGTTTCTAAATACTTCACAAATCTGGATTATCCCCACTTCCATATTCTTCTTCATCTATTTTGTGTCTTGTTGTGGTTCCGTGGTTAGTGTCGCGGACTCTTGAGTTTGCTTAATTTCCTGTCTGCCACAATTTGATACCTATTTCTAATAATGAGCGGCTTAGGCTCACAGAGATTGTATGAAATTGACGTATTTTTGTAAATAATAAAAACACAAATATTTCTATTTTTTAATGTGAAAATAACTCCTATGTGGAGATAAACTAGATCTGTTGCATTCCAAATCATTTTCAAACCGTATACACATATTACATATGGTGTTTGAAAATAATGCGGAATGCATCGAAACAGGTGTCATAATACATTTTATAAAACAGTGGTATTTACCGAGTAGGTAAAGCTTAAATTAGAAATGGATAGATATTACTGCAGAGTAACCGCCTAATCCATAAATGAAAATAGATTTACACAGTTTTACAAATGTAAAAAAAATCTACTAAAAAAAAAACAAGGTATAATAACCTCAAACCAACTCAAGACCACCACATTATCGTCTGTATAACGTAACAATCGACATTTATCGTAATAATAATAATTGACGATTCAATTTTGTTATTGACCTCAAATCCTATGATTTTAAGTTTTTTAAATCAAATTGTAAGGTAATTTTCTGTATTTAAGTAGTTAAAAAATGTCATTGATATAATTTTGTTTACTCGGTAAAATAAGCCTAAAAAAATAACGCAAATCATTGCATATCGGACAAATTATATTTTGATTTCTATTATTTGAATAAATTTATTTCTATTATTTAAATAAATTTTAGAGAACTTTTATAAGTGTGTTATCAGGTTTTCACTTTTTTAAATGCCTTAGCGATCACATGTCGTTTTAAGTATTAGATCACAAATTAACGTTAGTAAATTATTTCAAAGCCGTCCCGTGGTTATACATTTTATGTCTATTGTATCGTAAAAATATCGTTTTGACATTCTTATAACACTAGACTTCAAATTCAAATACCGGATATTGTCCAAAAATGAGGTTTGGATTGTCCATTGTCAATGTCTTAATTATTCTCTTAAGTATTTTTCTGAAGCTCACACTTTTTATACATACAAGTTCTCTTAATATTAGTAAGTTGGTAAGGATTAAATTTATACATACGTAATTATATCTTAATGTATGAATTTTATTGACAGTGCGACCTGAATACAGAAGTTATAAGGAAAGAAATTAGATATATAGGTTAGAACAGCAATTCTTCAACTATTAAAGTGTGAAAAATACCTGAATCTAAAGAAAGGATCATCTTCGAGATACCAAAACACCTTTACAATATTAAACAATTCCAACGAAACTTGAAATATTTAGGAACCAAATACTTCAATACCCTTCCTACAGATATAAAAAATGAAGACATTTAATTGGTAAAAAATAAATTAAATGAATTATATCGGTACATGTTGAAGAAAAAGAAACACAATAAAAAATTAATAAGTGTAAGTCCCTCTCCAAGCACAAGAGCCTTAGTCTCTTTATTGGAGAAAACAGCATAATTGATTTTAAGATTGTGAAGAAGAAATCTCTAGAAAATAAATTAAATTATATAATGTTTTCACTTTCATGGAACATCTTATAGAAACGTTGCATGAATAATCTACATGGCGACTTTTATTCAAAGCTTTTGTAATTCAAATTCTCCATTACTTTAATGCAGCACCTAATGTACCTTTAGATCAAGATTTGAGAAAGAAAAACCGAACTAAAATCACTTTTCGTGTACAAGTTAAAAAAAAAATATTTATACAGTTGCACTATAGTCCAAATCTTTTATAAAGGGTCACAAACTATCACATATTTTATCAAACACTCAAAGTGATAACACAAATAAATAATTCCGTGCCCTAATTACTCATTATTATCAGCAGAATTATATTTTTATCTCGTAATAACTTTTTTCTTAATCATATAAACACACACACACACATATATATATATATATATATATATATATATATATATATATATATATATATATATATATATATATATATATATATATATATATATATTATATATGTATATATATATATATATATATATATATACATATATAAATATATATATATATATATATATGTATATATATATATATATATATATATATATATATATATATATATATATATATATATATATATATATATATATATATATATATATATATATATAAATATATAATGTATATTTGATCATATATCTTTTCTTCCTTCTATCACATACAACGTAACTTTAGTCGTGCATTCAAATCATGTTATCTTTCTGTACCATCCATGAATTTTTTGGTCTTCCTCTAGATGTTTTTCGAGAAAGATCCATGGCGATTACCTGGTTTACAATATGTTTAGGTTGTCTACGTCCTATGTGCCCACACCATCTCAATTGCTTATCCTCTACTTTACTATTGATATCATTTACATCCGACATTCCACGAATTCCACTTTATTTAATCTCTATGGGATACTCTACCTGGCCATCTAAGCATTCGCATTGTTATCAATATTTTCATACCTACAAAACACACTTCCTTGATAAACGAAATCATCTACCTATTCCCAAAATTTCCCGATTTACTACTATTTAACATCCAGACCCACATTCATCCCTTTCAAAAACTATGACTTTGGATATGTCAACCTTCATCAGCAAATCACTTCCCTTGCACACATTATACAGCTTTGATACCAGCTCCTACAGGTATTTTCTACTATCGCCAAGGAAATAGAATGCTGGGAACAGGATGATTGGTGCACTGAGATTAGTTTTAGAATAAACAAAACCTTAAAAAATACGGATATTGTATTTAAAATAATAAAAATCAAGAATTTAAAAATATTTATTGGTAAATTTATCACCATTATAAAAACCTACTTATAAAAACGATTGTCGCATCAAAACCTTTTCGAACTGAAAGTTAACGAATAATTAAGTTTCACCATTTGCGAAATTCCAAGAATTGCACAAGGAAAAATTCTGACTTAAGGCATCCAGTGATTACTAATTATTAGACAAGGATCAATTCTATTGTTATTTTTTAAGGATTACTAAACCATTTGTGTATTTGAATTAGGTCGCACGGTATGTTATGTGGATATTTTCGATCGAACGGAGATAACCGCGTGCGATGAGCAGCGACTACAGTAAACCCCCCTATAACGTCAAAATAGGTACATGATAGAGGGTTAATGTTTTAAAATGTATAAAATTAAACAACTTTGTTTTAACCACGTTTTTATTGGTACACTTTATCCAACCGGTTTCGACAAGAACCTTGTCATCATCAGGGTTTATGTACTAAATTCTAAAACACTGAAATACTCATAATTAATAAACCTTCCCGTACCAACAAAAAAAGTGGTTAAAACAATGTTGTTTAATTTAATAAAGTTTATAAAATGTGCCACAAAGTATTTTGGAAAAACATTCAAGAAATAATTGTTTTAAATTTTATTTTTAATTTTTAAAACATAAACCCCCTATAACGTTCCATCCGATAACGCGGTCCTTATCTCAACGTTATAGAGGGTTTACTGTACATGCAATATGTAAATAGTTTATTGAATGTCATATGTTATTTGTGAACTCGGAATTTACTCTATGAAAAGACATTTTTGTTTTAAAAAAATTAAGCAATTGCATAATACCACTTATTGAATATTATTTCATTACATTCGAATACTTTCGAAAACTACAGTTGTTTTCATTGATTCTGTCGATGAAACCAACTTTAGTTTCTGAAACTAGTCGTGTGTAATGAAATAAAATTCAATAAGTGGTATTTTAAATGTGTTTTTTTTTTCTTTTTTTATTAATGTCATACAATTTGAACTTATTTGGAATTTCCAGTTTTTTAAATGTATTGTTAACTCTATGGTATTGTAATATAACAATCTCCTTATCAATCATCGTTCACTTTGTGTAATGCCACTTAAAAACTGTACTTCACGACTACTCATTTCGGAATAACCCATACTATGTATGATTAAGAATCAGGTCATAGTCAACTGTAGAAAATAACCTGATTAGGGAAGGGTAATTCCGAAATTGGTAATCGTAAAGCAGAGTTTCTAAGTGATATTACACAAAATGAACTATAAATGATAATGAGAGTGTTTTATTAGAAAGTTCATTGTTCATAACTTTGTTGAAAACGGATCATTCATCTAGATTTTTAACAAATCAGTGAAAGCCAAACTGGCAGTATACAACGGAGTCTTGGTACCAACTCTAATGTATGGTAGTGACACATGCAGTTAGCAAAAGAGGAATAAAAGTCAAGTCAAAGCTAGTCGAAATTCAATCTCTCAGACGAATGTGTGACAAAACGACGCATGATGCTTGTTCAAATGGTGAAATAAAGAGAGAATACCTACATGGCTGAAATAAGAAATATCGATAAAATTAAGAAAGCTGTGTTAAGATAGTTAGAGCATATGGAACAAATGAGTAATGAGAGAACAATAAAAATATATGAATAAATGTTGGAAGCTGGAGTAGAGGAAGACCGAAGAAAACTTGGCATGGTCAAGAATTCAAAATACTTGAAAGTGGTTAAGTCAGGAGTCTGAATAATCGGCGGGTATATATGAGGAGATGCGTCAATATGGAAGCGGTGAAAATTGTTTGCAAAGAAAGAATGGTATGGCGTTCTATCCTCTTTGCCTACCCTGGCACAATAGTTAGTAAGTTGTATGTACTAGACCAAGGATATACATACTGGCACAGCTCTTGAAAACAAGTAATGTGTCACATTTATGTATCCATAGATTATCTAACATAAATATCTACCTATTCAAGAAGATGATGACGTCCGTTTATCTAATATACATATCTGTCAAGTTGATATAAATATTCCCAAGTGTTTTCTTAATACTTGAGATTAAATCATAAGAAATAGAAATAGAAATATAAAAAAAAAACTAAATTTTTCAGGGGGTCGTTTTTAAAGTTTAAAAATACAGAAAAATGTATTAAAAATAAATATCAAGCCACTTATTGAAAACTTTTAACTGTGCAACAAATTTTTTAAGGTAAAATCTGAAGGTTTTTTTCTCCATTTGAAAAATATTTAGTACATTTAAATAAAATAATTAAACAATACCTTCTCTTCACATAACATACTGTATCCTTACCAGTTAGGAAGTAAAAATGTGTGCAGCTTTTACCCTTAACTATTTTACGCAAATTATACTTAATTTTAACCAAATTGTATTTTCTTCCAGACAAGATCTTTGGTATCCGACATCTCCAAATTTTCCTCCTCTTCCTCGGTCTGGTCGTGGCGTATGGCATCAGAGTTAGCATGAGTGTTGGTATCGTGGCCATGACGGATGCCACAGCATCTTCAGCCGATGTCACAGTAAGTTATCTATTGTACATCGATAAGTACAACATAAAATAGTTACATTTAAAATCACTCGTAAATGGAGTGGGGGCTTAACAAATAATATGTACAACATATTTGCCAAAGCAAGCCAGTATTGGTAATATTTTGGACTGTGATCAACAAAAAAATTATTCAGTTTTGTGAAACATAAATTGGATTCTTAAAAGATGAAAAATTGAAAAACTGATTAAAGGCGTAGATGTTCGGGAAATTCATAAAAGTGGAAATATCTTGAAAACTAAGGCACTTTTACTGAGGTCATTTTTTTTGTTAGTGAGTCATAAGCTGGTTTAATACCGTTTAAAAGGATTACGTTGGATTATGGAATACTAGTTTACATATATATATATATATATATATATATATATATATATATATATATATATATATATATATATATATATATATATATATATATATATATATATATATATATATATATATATATATATATATATATATATATATATATATATATATATATATATATATATATATATATATATATATATATATATATATATATATATATATATATATATATATATATATATATATATATATATATATATATATATATATATATATATATATATATATATATATATATATATATATATATATATATATAATATATATAAATATATATATATATATATGTATATATATATATATATATATATATATATATATATATATATATATATATATATATAAATATATATATATATATATATATATATATATATATATATATATATATATATATATATATATATATATATATATATATATATATATAAACTAGTATTCCATAATCCAACGTAATCCTTTTAAACGGTATAAAATTAAATATGTTTATATATATATATATATGTATATATATAAATATATATATATATATATATATATATATATATATATATATATATAAATATATATATATATATATATATATATATATATATATATATATATATATATATATATATATATATATATATATATATATATATATATATATATATATATATATATATATATATATATATATATATATATATATATATATATATATATATATATATATATATATATATATATATATATATATATATATATATATATATATATATATATATATATATATATTTATATATATACATATATATATATATATAAACATATTTAATTTTATACCGTTTAAAAGGATTACGTTGGATTATGGAATACTAGTTTATATATATATATATATATATATATATATATATATATATATATATATATATATATATATATATATATATATATATATATATATATTATATATATATATATATATATATATATATATATATATATATATATATATATATATATATACATATATATATATATATATTTATATATATTATATATATATATATATATATATATATATATATATATATATATATATATATATATATATATATATATATATATATATATATATATATATATATATATATATATATATATATATATATATATATATATATATATATATATATATTTATATATATACATATATATATATATATAAACATATTTAATTTTATATAAGTTAATTTATTGATATTACTGTTTTTTCTACTGTATCTTTCTTCTCTTATATGCTTGATTTAATGTTATTAGCATGTATTTTGTTTGTAAGATCTGAAATCACTGTAGGCTAGTGGAGGCTTAGTAAAAAATAATATTAAAAAAGTACAACATATTTAATCGGTGAAATAATCAATCATCTCATATGTAATATGGAATACCCCAAATCAAAATTATTGGTTTTTCTAAATACTTTGTGATTTAAATTTGATGTTTTGATTAGTTTTTAGATGAAATTAGATGATTGATAGATCAATTTATCGATCAGATATTAGTTGTTTAAAATCAATCTGATTTACAATAATTAGAAATATAGTTTAAGAAATATTTTATTGATATATTTACGATAATGCTTATCTCGACTTAGCATTCCTTCGCATGCTAAGTCGAGATATCGCATTTCGACTGCGTTCAGTCTACTTTCATACTTCTTTTGCCAACCCCATGCTTCACTTATACATTAGGGTTATGTATTAGGGATATACATTAGGGTTGGAACCGGGACTCCGTTGTGAACTGCCAATTAAGCTTTCGGGGAAAGGTTTTTAGGACGATCTATAAGATTTTTGTTTTGTACTGACATTTCTTGGTGGAACTGCATTTTATCGAATAAAATATTAACTATGTAGTATTATCCACATTAATTTTATTTGACCAGCGACCGGATTCATCGTAACCGATATAATCAGTCTGATGATGTCGGTTACGACGAAACCCGGTCGCTAGTCAAATAAAAAAAATTGAAAAAAACTACATAGTTTTTATTTTATTCTACAATCTATTATAATTTAAACTTATGCATTTTTAATTTAAGTTTTACAAAGTAATATACCACTATTTCTTAAAATCTACTCTGACGCGTTTGTCAATGCATTCCGAATCATTTTCAAACACCGAAACCGCAAAAAAAAATATGCGGAATGCATCGAAACACGTGTCACAGTAGATTGTAATAAAAAGAAAAAATATTATTTATTAAATATTAAACACTTGAATATACCACAGAATGAGTTTTCGAAAACTTATAGATGTTTGATGTTGATGAAAACATCTGTTAGTTTTCGAAACTAGTCGTGTATATAAATAAAAGTCATTAAGTGGTATATTTTGTCTTTAATTTTAAAAAATCAACATGTCATTCCACAAAGTTAATGACGAAACAATAAATAATATGCTATTTATAAGGTAAAACTTAAATAAAAAATGGATAGATTTTACCACAAAGTGACTGGTGAATCAATTCATTTGAACGTATGACCTATTTTTTTAATTAAAGGTGTTCGATTGGGAAAAGAAAACTCAGGATTTGATTCTCAGCTCGTTTTTCTGGGGTTACATCGTGTCACAAATCCCAG
>NW_028281732.1:20000-23010 GCF_059751285.1 Brachycentrus maculatus | reverse complement strand
TTACCCGCGCAGTGTGGGGTACGCGCGGCCGCTTGACCGCGTCGCGAGCTCGATCCGGGCCATTCCCGACGAGCCATCGAGAGGGTCGAATTAATGTCAGACGGCGAGGCATTTGGCAACCTTAAGCTGATCATAGCTACTCCCGCCGTTCACCCTTCCTTGTGTTATATTATGTATTAATATCCTCGTATAATATTATATATTAACTCCCACTCGTAGTACCCGCGCAGTGTGGGGTACGCGCGGCCGCTTGACCGCGTCGCGAGCTCGATCCGGGCCATTCCCGACGAGCCATCGAGAGGGTCGAATTAATGTCAGACGGCGAGGCATTTGGCAACCTTAAGCTGATCATAGCTACTCCCGCCGTTCACCCTTCCTTGTGTTATATTATGTATTAATAACTCCTCGTATAATATTATATATTAACTCCCACTCGTAGTACCCGCGCAGTGTGGGGTACGCGCGGCCGCTTGACCGCGTCGCGAGCTCGATCCGGGCCATTCCCGACGAGCCATCGAGAGGGTCGAATTAATGTCAGACGGCGAGGCATTTGGCAACCTTAAGCTGATCATAGCTACTCCCGCCGTTCACCCTTCCTTGTGTTATATTATGTATTAATAACTCCTCGTATAATATTATATATTAACTCCCACTCGTAGTACCCGCGCAGTGTGGGGTACGCGCGGCCGCTTGACCGCGTCGCGAGCTCGATCCGGGCCATTCCCGACGAGCCATCGAGAGGGTCGAATTAATGTCAGACGGCGAGGCATTCGGCAACCTTAGGCCGATCTTAGCTACTCCCGCCGTTCACCCTTCTCATTAATAACCTTATATTGATTAATTGATTTATTCAATTAATAATATTATCTATTGTAAATAATCCATCACTCCGACTCTCTGTTATCTCTCACATGAATAAACAATCACTCGTACTCCCCGACGAATGTCAGACGGCGAGGCATTAAGCCGTTCATAGCTACTCCCGCCGTTCACCCCTCCTTATATAATATTTTATATATATATATATATATATATATATATATATATATATATATATATATATATATATATATATATATATATATATATATATATATATATATATATATATATACATTATCTAAACGAACAAACACTCCGACTCGTAGTACTCGCGCAGCGTAGGGTACTCGCGATTGCCGCGCGTCGGCGTCGCTTGACCGCGTTCAGAGCTCGATCCGGGCCTTGTCCGACGAGCCATCGAGAGGGTCGAATTAATGTCAGACGGCGAGGCATTTGGCAACCTTAAGCTGATCATAGCTACTCCCGCCGTTCACCCTTCCTTGTGTTATATTATGTATTAATAACTCCTCGTATAATATTATATATTAACTCCCACTCGTAGTACCCGCGCAGTGTGGGGTACGCGCGGCCGCTTGACCGCGTCGCGAGCTCGATCCGGGCCATTCCCGACGAGCCATCGAGAGGGTCGAATTAATGTCAGACGGCGAGGCATTTGGCAACCTTAAGCTGATCATAGCTACTCCCGCCGTTCACCCTTCCTTGTGTTATATTATGTATTAATAACTCCTCGTATAATATTATATATTAACTCCCACTCGTAGTACCCGCGCAGTGTGGGGTACGCGCGGCCGCTTGACCGCGTCGCGAGCTCGATCCGGGCCATTCCCGACGAGCCATCGAGAGGGTCGAATTAATGTCAGACGGCGAGGCATTCGGCAACCTTAGGCCGATCTTAGCTACTCCCGCCGTTCACCCTTCTCATTAATAACCTTATATTGATTAATTGATTTATTCAATTAATAATATTATCTATTGTAAATAATCCATCACTCCGACTCTCTGTTATCTCTCACATGAATAAACAATCACTCGTACTCCCCGACGAATGTCAGACGGCGAGGCATTAAGCCGTTCATAGCTACTCCCGCCGTTCACCCTTCCTTGTGTTATATTATGTATTAATAATCCTCGTATAATATTATATTAACTCCCACTCGTAGTACCCGCGCAGTGTGGGGTACGCGCGGCCGCTTGACCGCGTCGAGAGCTCGATCCGGGCCATTCCCGACGAGCCATCGAGAGGGTCGAATTAATGTCAGACGGCGAGGCATTCGGCAACCTTAGGCCGATCATAGCTACTCCCGCCGTTCACCCCTCCTTGTATAGTATTTTGTATTATCTAAACGAACTGCCACTCCGACTCGTAGTACTCGCGCAGCGTAGGGTACTCGCGATTGCCGCCCGGCCGCTTTCAAATATTAGACATGCCTGATTGTGCCAAGTAATCCTAGGCCTTAAACCAGATATACATTAATAAAGTAAAAAAAAATAAAAAAAAACTACCATCACACAACAACACATTTGAATTGATTTATTCAAACTTGAAAGCATAATATAACTCCTTCATATCTGTACCATTTTTTAAAAGCGAGGCGATACCGTCACGAGCGTCTAAGCGTATACTTATGTGAAAATCCTCCTCACTCCATCACACAGCGACATATTTGTTTCGAGCTTTGAAGAAAAACGTGTGTAAATTTTCAAAACGAGGTGATACCGTCACGAGCGTCTCGGCGTATAGCTCTGTGAAAATCCTCCTCACTCCATCACACAACGACACATTTGATTTTATTATTTGAAAACTCTATTTGAAGAGCAAAATATGACTTCTTCGTATGTGTACATTTTTAAAACGAGGCGATACCGTCACGAGCGTCTCGGCGTATAGCTCTGTAAAAATTGTAAGAAAGGTTCTTGTTTTCAAAACATCACAAGCGTTCAGAAAATGGAAAGGAGGCGATACCGTCACGAGCGTCTCGGCGTATAGCTCTGTAAAAATTGTAATGAAGTTTTTTGTTTTTAAAACATCACACAAGCGTTCAGAAAATGAAAAGGAGGCGATACCGTCACGAGCGTCTCGGCGTGTGCACTTGAAAAAAAAATCTCCCCTCCATCGTCACGATAAGTAATTATCGAAGACGACGGAGGAATATAAATTTATGATGTA
>NW_028281732.1:5000-17500 GCF_059751285.1 Brachycentrus maculatus | reverse complement strand
CAAGATCTGCGCCGACGGAGGCTCCAGGCGGGCTCACGCCCAGACCCTTCTGCGCACACCGCCGCGGCCATCCTACTCGTCGCGGCCTCAAAACGATCGCGCGACGCGGGCGCCGCGCGAACGTCCCACCTGCCTGCGACGGTCGAGTATAGGCTGAACGCTACAGCGCCATCCATTTTCAGGGCTGGTTGCTTCGGCAGGTGAGTTGTTACACACTCCTTAGCGGATTCCGACTTCCATGGCCACCGTCCTGCTGTCCTGAGCGACCAACGCCTTTTATGGTCTCCGATGAGCGTTCATTGGGCGCCTTAACTCGACGTTTGGTTCATCCCACAGCGCCAGTTCTGCTTACCAAAATTGGCCCACTTGGCACTCCCATCCGAGCTCCTACTTCATCTTCGAGCAAGAAGGAGATCTCACCCATTTAAAGTTTGAGAATAGGTTGAGGTCATTTCGACCCCAATGCCTCTAATCATTCGCTTTACCGGATGAGACTGTCAGAATGACGCGAACGTCATGTTTCTCGAGCGCCAGCTATCCTGAGGGAAACTTCGGATGGAACCAGCTATTAGATAGTTCGATTAGTCTTTCGCCCCTATACCCAGTTCGGACGATCGATTTGCACGTCAGAATCGCTTCGGTCCTCCATCAGGGTTTCCCCTGACTTCGACCTGACCAGGCATAGTTCACCATCTTTCGGGTCCCAGCGTGTACGCTCTCAGTGCGTCTCGATAATCGCACGGGGGCTTTCTCGAAACGCCTCGGGAATGCGGCGGGGCGTCTGGCGACGCCCGCGCATCTTCCCTGCGGCCGGCTCGAGGCCGACCTTTCACTTTCATTTCGCCTCTGGGTTTATCAGCGTTCCCAATGACTCGCGCACATGCTAGACTCCTTGGTCCGTGTTTCAAGACGGGTCCTGTGAGTGCCCAAAACAAAACCACCGCCGACCGGGACGCGTCCCGTCCGAGAGCGCGCCACTAACCGCCGGCAACCGAAAAGCGACGCCCGCGACGCACTAGACGCCGGGGGCCGCGATAAGGAAGCGGCTGTGACGCGACGGACGCCCTCACAGGTGGGGCGGACGCGATCCTCGTTCTCTACCGTCGCTCGTCAAATGTTCGACCGGCCCCGGCCGTGGACGCCGCGGCTCCGCCCCGCATAGCGAGACGGGACAACCGCACGGCGCATTCGACCGGGGCGCGACGGGTCGCGGTGTTATACTGAGGGAGAAGTGCACGCGCTCCGGGGGCCCGGCTGCGCACCCGGACACCCGCCGCCCCGACACGAGTGCCGAGGGCGAAGGTGTGCACCGAGACGCGGGCCCCGACGGAAGACGCGATGAATCTCCCCGTTCGCTCGTTTGAGTTCCACAGGTTTACCCCTGAACGGTTTCACGTACTCTTTAACTCTCTCTTCAAAGTTCTTTTCAACTTTCCCTCACGGTACTTGTTCGCTATCGGTCTCGTGGTAGTATTTAGCCTTAGATGGAGTTTACCACCCACTTAGGGCTGCACTCTCAAGCAACCCGACTCTGGGGAGAGAGACCGTCGCGGCCGGCTACCGTCGCTACGGGCCTGGCACCCTCTGCGGGTAAGCGGGCCCCGTTCAAGATGAACTTGGACAGGCAGCCGTGACTAATGACCGCGCGTGTATATATTACTCTCCTCCCTAACGCTACATTTCCCGGCGGCCCGCCTGGGCCGCAGGATTCAGCGCTGGGCTCTTCCCGTTTCGCTCGCCGCTACTCGGGGAATCCTCGTTAGTTTCTTTTCCTCCGCTTACTGATATGCTTAAGTTCGGCGGGTGATCTCTCCTGATTTGAGGTCGACGACAGAAAGATAATTTTTATATTATATATAAATAATACAGACAGACAGAGGCGCGCGGCGGCGGGACCGCGTCGAGGGCGCGAGGATCGCCCCGCGAAGATCGCAAAAGGATCGATCGCGGTTTCACAGCGTCGTCGCTAGCCCCCGGACACGCGTTAGCGTCCCGGCCGCGCGCTCGAAATTCGTCACACATTTGACCGGACGCCCGCGCGCGCGCCGACCGCCGGAGCGGGTCGGGCGGCGCGGGCGACGCCGGCAGCGCGCTCGCCGGGGCCCCCCCCCCTCGCGGACGAGGGTGAGAGACTCCGCGGCGAAGTCTGGTCGCATTGCGTGCGCGACCCTCAAACAGGAGTGGTCCGTGGACAAACTACGTCTTGCTCGGACCGCAATGTGCGTTCGAAATGTCGATGCTCATGTGTCCTGCAGTTCACACTCTGACGCGCATTTAGCTGCGTTCTTCATCGACCCACGAGCCGAGTGATCCGCCGTTCAGGGTAATAATTGTACAATTTTAAAATTGTCATTCGTTCACTTGTTTATCCGTCGCGTTTTGGGTGTTCGCGCGAGCGCAAACTGACCTTAGAAGATCAAAACAACAAAAAATAGCAACCTTAATGGTGATGCGCGCGCGCACACGCACACGCGCATCACTAAATCGCGACCGGACGCGGGCGCGGTCCCCCGACCCGTCAGGATCGAGAGAGCCGTCCCGCGACGCCGGCGGGTCCGCGGTTCGCGGCGGCGCCCTAGGGCGATCTCCGCCGCAGCGATGTCGGGCTCTCGGCCGCGCATCGTGATTCGTGTATTTTACATACAAGTATGTATATATATTACAAAATATATTATTACACAGGAAATGATCCTTCCGCAGGTTCACCTACGGAAACCTTGTTACGACTTTTACTTCCTCTAAATGATCAAATTCGGTCAAACTTTCCGACGCGTCGGACGCCCGAGACGAGCTTCCGCGCACCAGTCCGAAGACCTCACCAAATCATCCATCGGTAGTAGCGACGGGCGGTGTGTACAAAGGGCAGGGACGCAATCAACGCGAGCTGGTGACTCGCTTTTACTAGGAATTCCTCGTTCATGGGGGAGAATTGCAAACCCCAATCCCTATCACGAAGGGGTTTCATCGGGTTACCCGGGCCGTTAGGCCAAGGAGGACACGCTGATCCCTTCAGTGTAGCGCGCGTGCGGCCCAGGACATCTAAGGGCATCACAGACCTGCTATTGCTCAATCTCGTGCGGCTATATATACCGCCGGTCCCTCTAAGAAGATTTTCATTGTACGCCGGTAGTGAAGACCGCGAGACGCACGCACGCGACGCGAGCGCCGCGGAACGCGCGCACGCGGACCCTCGTGATACCGGTTGCACGTCTATTTAATAGGCTAGAGTTACGTTCGTTACCGGAATTAACCTGACAAATCGCTCCACCAACTAAGAGCGGCCATGCACCACCACCCACCGAATCGAGAAAGAGCTGTTAATCCGTCAATCCTTCCAGTGTCCGGGCCTGGTGAGTTTTCCCGTGTTGAGTCGAATTAAGCCGCAGGCTCCACTCCTGGTGGTGCCCTTCCGTCAATTCCTTTAAGTTTCAGCTTTGCAACCATACTCCCCCCGGAGCCCGAAAGCTTTGGTTTCCCGGGAGCTGCCCACCGGGTTAAAATTATGAAACTTCGGCGGATCGCTGGCTGGCATCATTTATGGTTAGAACTACAGCGGTATCTAATCGCCTTCGAACCTCTAACTTTCGTTCTTGATTAATGAAAACACCTTTGGCAAATGCTTTCGCTTTAGTCCGTCTTGCGACGATCCAAGAATTTCACCTCTAACGTCGCAATACGAATGCCCCCAGTTGTCCCTATTAATCATTACCTCTGGTATCAGAAAGCCAACAAAACAGAACCGAGGTCCTATTCTATTATTCCATGCGTACAATATTCAGGCAAGTGTTAGCCCGCTTTGAGCACTCTAATTTGTTCAAAGTAAACAGCCGCGACGGCCCGCCTCGGCGCGCGGCCGACCGTGAGGACGACCGCGACACACCGGCGGTGGACGCACCGGCGAGAAGCCCCGCAGACGTGCCTGTCGTACCGCATTCGGTAGACCGACACCGCAGGACACAATTTCAACTACGAGCTTTTTAACCGCAACAACTTTAGTATATGCTATTGGAGCTGGAATTACCGCGGCTGCTGGCACCAGACTTGCCCTCCAATGGATCCTCGTTAAAGGATTTAAAGTGTAATCATTCCGATCACGAGGCCTCGGACGAGTCCCGTATCGTTATTTTTCGTCACTACCTCCCCGTGCCGGGAGTGGGTAATTTGCGCGCCTGCTGCCTTCCGTGGATGTGGTAGCCGTTTCTCAGGCTCCCTCTCCGGAATCGAACCCTGATTCCCCGTTACCCGTGACAACCATGGTAGTCGCATAAACTACCATCGACAGTTGATAAGGCAGACATTTGAAAGATGCGTCGCCGGTGCTAGACCGTGCGATCAGCTCAAAGTTATCTAGAGTCATCTCGAATGGCGACGGACGGGGCGCGAACCCCGCCGCCGATTGGTTTTTGATCTAATAAAAGCATCCCTCCCGTTGCCGGTCAGGACCTCGTTTGCATGTATTAGCTCTAGAATTGCCACAGTTATCCAAGTAACCGTGTACGATCTAAGGAACCAAAACTGATATATTGAGCCATTCGCGGTTTCACCTTAATTCGGCTTTTACTGAGACTTGCATGGCTTAGTCTTTGAGACAAGCATATGATTACTGGCAGGATCAACCAGGGAGCTGTTCTTCGGGTTAGCTGCGTAACCGAGAGACACTGCTCGGACACGGCGTGTTCGCGCGCGGCGGAGTCACCCGCCGCGCCACGCTCTGTGACACTCACACTCCGTCGATAAAAGAACAATTTGCTCATTATCGGGCATGTGTATTGTTGTTACTCTGCCTTGCCGCTGCGGTGGTTCTCTTGCTCGAAGAGCCGAGCGGGGAGAGCAGGCGGGGATCGATCACACGGAGTGCGTCGTCGTCGCCTAAATTATGAATTCCCATTCGTAAAACGCGTACGCCGTGAGCCGTGAGGCAACGGTGTGGCCGGGGAGTTACCTCCTCCGACCGTACTCTTTTTCATTTCTTGGTCAAGTTCTACTCGCGCGGAACTCCAGAGATGAGACACGGGCGCCGGCGAAGCCAGAAGGCGAACGCCGCGTCGAGTTTCGCAAATGTACCGCCGACGCGACCGACAGATGGGCCGCCGCGGTTTGCGAACGCTGTGCAAATCAGCGCGCCACTACGGACGCGCATACAGTACCGCGGCGGCCCGGTCTCGCCGGCCCCGGCCCCGAGAGCGACTAGACCGAGGCGGGTGCGCGGATTCGGGCTTAGCGTAACTCCCGCGCGGGGTACGGCGAGTGATCGAGTCCAGATGGTCGGCGCGCATAATTTTTTTCACTTCTCTCTACACGATTTTCGTTTCGATAGCGGATACACGTTACGAATATATATACATATTTTTTACACGTCGATGCGTGTACACGCAGATATATATATTTTTTTAAAAAGTATTCATCCTCTTCTTCTTCTTCTCCTTCTCCTTATCATTATAATCATTGTTATCATTATTATCGTAACTATCATGATTATTAGTTTTGTTATTATTATTATTATTATTATTATTATTATTATTATTATTATCATCCTTCTTCTTCTTCTTCTTCTTCTTCTATTCTTCGTCGTCTACTTTTCGTCTTAATCGTCTTCTTCTTCTATTCTATTCTATTCTTCTTCGACTTCCTCTTCTTCCTCTTCTTCTTCTTGCTCTTGTTCTTCTTCTTCTTCTTCTTCTTTTTCTTCTTCTTACGAAATTATTATTATTTTAACTATTACTACTATTGTTATGATAACTCTTCTTCTTCTTCTTCTCCTTCTTCTTCTTCTTCTTCTTCTTCTTCTTCCTCTTATTATTCAGTATTGTCATAACTATTATGATTATTAGTTTTGTTATTATTATTATTATTATTCTTCTTCTTCTTCTTCTACTTTTCTCCTACTTCTTCTTCTTCTTCTTCTTCTTCTATTCTTCGTGGTCCTATACCTCTTCTTCGACTTCCTCTTCTTCCTCTTCTTCTTCTTGCTCTTGTTCTTCTTCTTCTTCTTTTTCTTCATCTTACGAAATTATTATTATTATTATTACTATTACTACTATTATTATGATAACTATTCTTCTTCTTCTTCTTCTTCCTCTTCTTCTTCTTCTTCTTCTTCTTATTATTATAATCATTGTTATCAGTATTATCATAACTATTATGATTATTAGTTTTGTTATCATTATTATTATTATTCTTCTTCTTCTTCTTCTACTACTTTTCTTCTACTTCTTCTTCCTCTCCATCTTCATCATATATATATATATATATATATATATATATATATATATATATATATATATATATATATATATATATATATATATATATATATATATATATATATATATATATATATATTCGCGATTGCCGCGCGTCGGCGTCGCTTGACCGCGTTCAGAGCTCGATCCGGGCCTTGTCCGACGAGCCATCGAGAGGGTCGAATTAATGTCAGACGGCGAGGCATTTGGCAACCTTAAGCTGATCATAGCTACTCCCGCCGTTCACCCTTCCTTGTGTTATATTATGTATTAATAACTCCTCGTATAATATTATATATTAACTCCCACTCGTAGTACCCGCGCAGTGTGGGGTACGCGCGGCCGCTTGACCGCGTCACGAGCTCGATCCGGGCCATTCCCGACGAGCCATCGAGAGGGTCGAATTAATGTCAGACGGCGAGGCATTTGGCAACCTTAGGCCGATCATAGCTACTCCCGCGGTTCACCCTTCTCATTAATAACCTTATATTGATTAATTAATTTATTCAATTAATAATATTATCTATTGTAAATAATCCATCACTCCGACTCTCTGTTATCTCTCACATGAATAAACAATCACTCGTACTCCCCGACGAATGTCAGACGGCGAGGCATTAAGCCGTTCATAGCTACTCCCGCCGTTCACCCCTCCTTATATAATATTTTATATATATATATATATATATATATATATATATATATATATATATATATATATATATATATATATATATATATATATATATATATATATATATATATATATATATATATATATATATATATATATATACATTATCTAAACGAACAAACACTCCGACTCGTAGTACTCGCGCAGCGTAGGGTACTCGCGATTGCCGCGCGTCGGCGTCGCTTGACCGCGTTCAGAGCTCGATCCGGGCCTTGTCCGACGAGCCATCGAGAGGGTCGAATTAATGTCAGACGGCGAGGCATTTGGCAACCTTAAGCTGATCATAGCTACTCCCGCCGTTCACCCTTCCTTGTGTTATATTATGTATTAATAACTCCTCGTATAATATTATATATTAACTCCCACTCGTAGTACCCGCGCAGTGTGGGGTACGCGCGGCCGCTTGACCGCGTCGCGAGCTCGATCCGGGCCATTCCCGACGAGCCATCGAGAGGGTCGAATTAATGTCAGACGGCGAGGCATTTAAGCTGATCATAGCTACTCCCGCCGTTCACCCTTCCTTGTGTTATATTATGTATTAATAACTCCTCGTATAATATTATATATTAACTCCCACTCGTAGTACCCGCGCAGTGTGGGGTACGCGCGGCCGCTTGACCGCGTCGCGAGCTCGATCCGGGCCATTCCCGACGAGCCATCGAGAGGGTCGAATTAATGTCAGACGGCGAGGCATTTGGCAACCTTAAGTTGATCATAGCTACTCCCGCCGTTCACCCTTCCTTGTGTTATATTATGTATTAATATCCTCGTATAATATTATATATTAACTCCCACTCGTAGTACCCGCGCAGTGTGGGGTACGCGCGGCCGCTTGACCGCGTCGCGAGCTCGATCCGGGCCATTCCCGACGAGCCATCGAGAGGGTCGAATTAATGTCAGACGGCGAGGCATTTGGCAACCTTAAGCTGATCATAGCTACTCCCGCCGTTCACCCTTCCTTGTGTTATATTATGTATTAATAACTCCTCGTATAATATTATATATTAACTCCCACTCGTAGTACCCGCGCAGTGTGGGGTACGCGCGGCCGCTTGACCCCGCGTCGCGAGCTCGATCCGGGCCATTCCCGACGAGCCATCGAGAGGGTCGAATTAATGTCAGACGGCGAGGCATTCGGCAACCTTAGGCCGATCTTAGCTACTCCCGCCGTTCACCCTTCTCATTAATAACCTTATATTGATTAATTAATTTATTCAATTAATAATATTATCTATTGTAAATAATCCATCACTCCGACTCTCTGTTATCTCTCACATGAATAAACAATCACTCGTACTCCCCGACGAATGTCAGACGGCGAGGCATTAAGCCGTTCATAGCTACTCCCGCCGTTCACCCCTCCTTATATAATATTATATATATATATATATATATATATATATATATATATATATATATATATATATATATATATATATATATATATATATACATTATCTAAACGAACAAACACTCCGACTCGTAGTACTCGCGCAGCGTAGGGTACTCGCGATTGCCGCGCGTCGGCGTCGCTTGACCGCGTTCAGAGCTCGATCCGGGCCTTGTCCGACGAGCCATCGAGAGGGTCGAATTAATGTCAGACGGCGAGGCATTTGGCAACCTTAAGCTGATCATAGCTACTCCCGCCGTTCACCCTTCCTTGTGTTATATTATGTATTAATATCCTCGTATAATATTATATATTAACTCCCACTCGTAGTACCCGCGCAGTGTGGGGTACGCGCGGCCGCTTGACCGCGTCGCGAGCTCGATCCGGGCCATTCCCGACGAGCCATCGAGAGGGTCGAATTAATGTCAGACGGCGAGGCATTTGGCAACCTTAAGCTGATCATAGCTACTCCCGCCGTTCACCCTTCCTTGTGTTATATTATGTATTAATAACTCCTCGTATAATATTATATATTAACTCCCACTCGTAGTACCCGCGCAGTG
This sequence comes from Brachycentrus maculatus, assembly GCF_059751285.1. Classification (NCBI taxonomy): domain Eukaryota; kingdom Metazoa; phylum Arthropoda; class Insecta; order Trichoptera; family Brachycentridae; genus Brachycentrus; species Brachycentrus maculatus. The sequence goes on along the minus strand of NW_028281732.1, from coordinate 8,611 downwards.
TGGGGTACGCGCGGCCGCTTGACCGCGTCGCGAGCTCGATCCGGGCCATTCCCGACGAGCCATCGAGAGGGTCGAATTAATGTCAGACGGCGAGGCATTCGGCAACCTTAGGCCGATCTTAGCTACTCCCGCCGTTCACCCTTCTCATTAATAACCTTATATTGATTAATTAATTTATTCAATTAATAATATTATCTATTGTAAATAATCCATCACTCCGACTCTCTGTTATCTCTCACATGAATAAACAATCACTCGTACTCCCCGACGAATGTCAGACGGCGAGGCATTAAGCCGTTCATAGCTACTCCCGCCGTTCACCCCTCCTTATATAATATTATATATATATATATATATATATATATATATATATATATATATATATATATATATATATATATATATATATATATATATATATATATATATATATATATATATATATATATATATATATATATATATATATATATATATATACATTATCTAAACGAACAAACACTCCGACTCGTAGTACTCGCGCAGCGTAGGGTACTCGCGATTGCCGCGCGTCGGCGTCGCTTGACCGCGTTCAGAGCTCGATCCGGGCCTTGTCCGACGAGCCATCGAGAGGGTCGAATTAATGTCAGACGGCGAGGCATTTGGCAACCTTAAGCTGATCATAGCTACTCCCGCCGTTCACCCTTCCTTGTGTTATATTATGTATTAATAACTCCTCGTATAATATTATATATTAACTCCCACTCGTAGTACCCGCGCAGTGTGGGGTACGCGCGGCCGCTTGACCGCGTCGCGAGCTCGATCCGGGCCATTCCCGACGAGCCATCGAGAGGGTCGAATTAATGTCAGACGGCGAGGCATTTGGCAACCTTAAGCTGATCATAGCTACTCCCGCCGTTCACCCTTCCTTGTGTTATATTATATATTAATAACTCCTCGTATAATATTATATATTAACTCCCACTCGTAGTACCCGCGCAGTGTGGGGTACGCGCGGCCGCTTGACCGCGTCGCGAGCTCGATCCGGGCCATTCCCGACGAGCCATCGAGAGGGTCGAATTAATGTCAGACGGCGAGGCATTTGGCAACCTTAAGCTGATCATAGCTACTCCCGCCGTTCACCCTTCCTTGTGTTATATTATGTATTAATATCCTCGTATAATATTATATATTAACTCCCACTCGTAGTACCCGCGCAGTGTGGGGTACGCGCGGCCGCTTGACCGCGTCGCGAGCTCGATCCGGGCCATTCCCGACGAGCCATCGAGAGGGTCGAATTAATGTCAGACGGCGAGGCATTTGGCAACCTTAAGCTGATCATAGCTACTCCCGCCGTTCACCCTTCCTTGTGTTATATTATGTATTAATAACTCCTCGTATAATATTATATATTAACTCCCACTCGTAGTACCCGCGCAGTGTGGGGTACGCGCGGCCGCTTGACCGCGTCGCGAGCTCGATCCGGGCCATTCCCGACGAGCCATCGAGAGGGTCGAATTAATGTCAGACGGCGAGGCATTTGGCAACCTTAAGCTGATCATAGCTACTCCCGCCGTTCACCCTTCCTTGTGTTATATTATGTATTAATAACTCCTCGTATAATATTATATATTAACTCCCACTCGTAGTACCCGCGCAGTGTGGGGTACGCGCGGCCGCTTGACCGCGTCGCGAGCTCGATCCGGGCCATTCCCGACGAGCCATCGAGAGGGTCGAATTAATGTCAGACGGCGAGGCATTCGGCAACCTTAGGCCGATCTTAGCTACTCCCGCCGTTCACCCTTCTCATTAATAACCTTATATTGATTAATTGATTTATTCAATTAATAATATTATCTATTGTAAATAATCCATCACTCCGACTCTCTGTTATCTCTCACATGAATAAACAATCACTCGTACTCCCCGACGAATGTCAGACGGCGAGGCATTAAGCCGTTCATAGCTACTCCCGCCGTTCACCCCTCCTTATATAATATTTTATATATATATATATATATATATATATATATATATATATATATATATATATATATATATATATATATATATATATATATATATATATATATATATATATATATATATACATTATCTAAACGAACAAACACTCCGACTCGTAGTACTCGCGCAGCGTAGGGTACTCGCGATTGCCGCGCGTCGGCGTCGCTTGACCGCGTTCAGAGCTCGATCCGGGCCTTGTCCGACGAGCCATCGAGAGGGTCGAATTAATGTCAGACGGCGAGGCATTTGGCAACCTTAAGCTGATCATAGCTACTCCCGCCGTTCACCCTTCCTTGTGTTATATTATGTATTAATATCCTCGTATAATATTATATATTAACTCCCACTCGTAGTACCCGCGCAGTGTGGGGTACGCGCGGCCGCTTGACCGCGTCGCGAGCTCGATCCGGGCCATTCCCGACGAGCCATCGAGAGGGTCGAATTAATGTCAGACGGCGAGGCATTTGGCAACCTTAAGCTGATCATAGCTACTCCCGCCGTTCACCCTTCCTTGTGTTATATTATGTATTAATAACTCCTCGTATAATATTATATATTAACTCCCACTCGTAGTACCCGCGCAGTGTGGGGTACGCGCGGCCGCTTGACCGCGTCGCGAGCTCGATCCGGGCCATTCCCGACGAGCCATCGAGAGGGTCGAATTAATGTCAGACGGCGAGGCATTTGGCAACCTTAAGCTGATCATAGCTACTCCCGCCGTTCACCCTTCCTTGTGTTATATTATGTATTAATAACTCCTCGTATAATATTATATATTAACTCCCACTCGTAGTACCCGCGCAGTGTGGGGTACGCGCGGCCGCTTGACCGCGTCGCGAGCTCGATCCGGGCCATTCCCGACGAGCCATCGAGAGGGTCGAATTAATGTCAGACGGCGAGGCATTCGGCAACCTTAGGCCGATCTTAGCTACTCCCGCCGTTCACCCTTCTCATTAATAACCTTATATTGATTAATTGATTTATTCAATTAATAATATTATCTATTGTAAATAATCCATCACTCCGACTCTCTGTTATCTCTCACATGAATAAACAATCACTCGTACTCCCCGACGAATGTCAGACGGCGAGGCATTAAGCCGTTCATAGCTACTCCCGCCGTTCACCCCTCCTTATATAATATTATATATATATATATATATATATATATATATATATATATATATATATATATATATATATATATATATATATATATATATATATATATATACATTATCTAAACGAACAAACACTCCGACTCGTAGTACTCGCGCAGCGTAGGGTACTCGCGATTGCCGCGCGTCGGCGTCGCTTGACCGCGTTCAGAGCTCGATCCGGGCCTTGTCCGACGAGCCATCGAGAGGGTCGAATTAATGTCAGACGGCGAGGCATTTGGCAACCTTAAGCTGATCATAGCTACTCCCGCCGTTCACCCTTCCTTGTGTTATATTATGTATTAATAACTCCTCGTATAATATTATATATTAACTCCCACTCGTAGTACCCGCGCAGTGTGGGGTACGCGCGGCCGCTTGACCGCGTCGCGAGCTCGATCCGGGCCATTCCCGACGAGCCATCGAGAGGGTCGAATTAATGTCAGACGG
>NW_028281731.1:2500-27724 GCF_059751285.1 Brachycentrus maculatus | reverse complement strand
TGATAGGAGTAGTTTCAAAGGATGCAAAAGGGTGGATTGGGACAAACGCCCAAACAGGGTAAACTAAAAAATGTGTAGGTCATATATAAAGCGTAAGTAGGAAGTATTGCATTGTCACAATCAATATTGAATGCCTGGGTTTTCCCTTTTTCAGTTTGAACTCGTTCCTTTTCCCGAAAGTTTTCTTATTCTTGATGGAGATTTAGGACCGCCGATAAAGTCCAAGCTTAACGGGAATCGTATGAAAGCCTGCGACTGTTTGGTGAACTAAACAGCCTTTTGCTTTTTGTACTTGAAGGGTGGCTTTTTATTCATCATCCCTTTTAATAAAGCCCTAAAATGTAGGGAGCTTAAGAGGTCACCTAATGAAATTATTGCCAAAGATAAACGTTTGATCATTCTCATTTTTTTGAGTATTATTTTTACTCTTCATTGATCTCTATTTCTCTTTATATTGATTTGGTGTTTAATTTGTAGAACTCCATTTTAATCTGTGTAATAATTTTTAAATCAAACAGAGATTGTTTGAGTCTACTAAGTTGTATTTTATTTTGTTTTGAATATTGAAAGCATTAACTTTGTGGATCATATTGACATATTATTTCGAGAAATAAAAATACTTTGTGTTCTGATCCACTCATATTTTTTATTAACCAACTAGTTTCGGCAACAACCTGTTGCCCTCTTCAGGGTTTCATTTATTACTGAATTTTATTATTTGACAGTTGTTTCGCCTAGTTATGGCATTTTCACACGAATGTTAAGACTTAATGAACTGACGGTTCTTAAATAGCAATACTGTATATTGATCTCAACAAAGGTGAAAAAAATATAAAAATCTGGGATTTATAGGGCTTACCAACTATCATAGGTTGATTTGATTGATCACGTAATCCACCTGTAACATTTGACTATAATTGACAACTACCTTGTTCATAAGATGCAGGTTTTCGAACAAAGATTTTGTCACACTCAAAATGTTGTACATTCTTATTTCATTTAAAATATTAATTAAATTATAATTATACTTGTCACAGTAGGGCTTTTTCAAAATATTGAATATGAACTTTATCTGCTTTTGTTTAAATCAATGCATAGTTATGGCTCCAGAGTATCTAAAAAGCTGTGAATTACATGAATTACATGATAAATTTCTCGCGCCCTTATTAGCTACGACAAATGCATGACTACGCTACACAAGTGTATAAAGTAAGTGTATAAGCGTGAAAGAAATGAAGTATTAGTATAACATTTAGGATTTTTTACGCAGTGTGTGGAAGTTTTTGGTAAGAAAATGTAATTAATTAAGAGTTTTTTTTTATGTTATTCATGTTTTACAATTAAATAAACCCTGAAGATGAGAAGGTTCTTATTGAAACCGGTAGGTAAAAGTGTACTTATAATAAAAAAGTTGTTAAAACAAAGTTGTTAAATTTTAAAAGTTTATAAAATGTACCACAAAGTACCTGCAAAAAACATTCAAGAAATATAAAGTGATCGCTTAAACTAGCCAATTGCCAGGTCGTAAGCTGTAGGATGCCTAAATATCCTTCTTTTTTTCATTTAAAAGGGAATCATAGGTGTTTCATATCAAATTCAGACACCTATAATAATAAAATATTTAAAAATTACCCATTCGAATATATACAGCATTAGTTAAAAAAAAAACTATTTAAACTAAAATCTGCTTGAAGAATGAGTGTTTCACAGAAAATAATAAAAGCAACTCGTATAGTACGTTCAAACAAAGAAAAATTGTGTGCTAAAGGCAATTAGTCACTGACATTCTTTTTAATTACTGAGCACAGTAACCACATTAATTTATGTTTTAAGCTGAAGTCAAATGAGGCTTTTAATTATTTGTATTGCCGCAAACGTGTTTTCAGGTCTCCACAATTTTCTCCTCAGTTTTTTTCATCCCTGTTTGAAAAGGCTGCATTCTTACGCTGTTTAATGCCAACGAATCCCCTCTAAATTACACAACAAATTATAGAACATTTAATTTCATAACAGTTAGTTGTCCCAAGGGGTGGAAGGCAGGGGTGTATTTTGGATAGATAATTATTGAGAAAAATAATTCTTGTTTCGTTAAAATGATTAATTTGTATATTTTGTATTTAAAAAGCATTATCAACTTATTAGAATGGTAATATAACATTCTCCTTATTATTCATCGCTCATAAAGTGGGATTACACAAAGTGAACGATGATCGATGAGGAGAGTTATATATTTTTTAGTATTTCCATTTTTGTTTGTTATGAGTGTATAAACAAATATTCCATGCAGGGGTAGGGAGAGAGGATAGAACGCCACAATCTCCTGTTCTGAAAAATACTCCTAGCTTACTTTGCGTGCATACATATAATTATATATACTCTCTGATTTCGCAGATTTTTGACCCTCCCAGATTTTAGGTTCAACTTGATCAGGTCGTGCCAAGTATTTTTGGTTGTTTATAAAATTAAACAACTTTATTCTAAGCACTTTTTTATTATAAGTACACTTTAACCTACCGGTTTCGACAAGAACCTTGTCATAATCATGTTTTTTTTGTGTGTACTCCATTTTACTCCGTTTCATAAGGTTTTTGGGTGATTCCATTAGTTGTTATTTGGAGTTGCTACGCAATGCATAGTAAAAATAACATTTAGGACTTTTTGTGAAGGGAATGTAATTAATTATGAGTATTTTAATATATTTCATGTTTAAGAATTTAATAAACCCTGATGACGACAAGGTTCTTGTCGAAACCAGTAGGTTAAAGTGTACTGATAATAAAAAAAGTGGTAAAAACAAAGTTGTTAAAAAGTTGTCAAAGTTGTTTATAAAGTTTATAAAATGTGCCAAAGTATCTGCGAAAAACATTCAATAAATTTTTGGTTGTCCTCATTGTGTTCTCCCGTTTGCATATATATATATATATATATATATATATATATATATATATATATATATATATATATATATATATATATATATATATATATATATATATATATATATATATATATATATATATATATATATATATACATATATATATATATATATATATATATATATATATATATATATATATATATATATATATATATATATATATATATATTTATTTACAACATTTTGAGTGTGTCCAAATACTAATCTCACATACTAATATAAGAGTTTCTGCTTAATAAAAAGCTTCTTTACATCTCACCAATAGATGTCTCTAGTGAAGTTTTAGTGATTCATGAACAAGGTTTCTAAATTGGTTCATATATATAGAACTTCCAAGAATTTGAGTAGTGTGGTTGTCAATAATGGGTAGAATTGGTGAATGTTACACGTGTGTAAAGTGATCACTCAAACCAGTTGTTATTTGGAGTTGCTACGCAATGCATAGTAAAAATAACATTTAGGACTTTTTGTGAAGGGAATGTAATTAATTATGAGTATTTTAATATATTTCATGTTTAAGAATTTAATAAACCCTGATGACGACAAGGTTCTTGTCGAAACCAGTAGGTTAAAGTGTACTGATAATAAAAAAAGTGGTAAAAACAAAGTTGTTAAAAAGTTGTCAAAGTTGTTTATAAAGTTTATAAAATGTGCCAAAGTATCTGCGAAAAACATTCAATAAATTTTTGGTTGTCCTCATTGTGTTCTCCCGTTTGCATATATATATATATATATATATATATATATATATATATATATATATATATATATATATATATATATATATATATATATATATATATATATATATATATATATGTATATATATATATATATATATATATATATATATATATATATATATATATATATATATATATATATATATATAAATATATATATATATATATATATATATATATATATATATATATATATTTATTTACAACATTTTGAGTGTGTCCAAATACTAATCTCACATACTAATATAAGAGTTTCTGCTTAATAAAAAGCTTCTTTACATCTCGCCAATAGATGTCTCTAGTGAAGTTTTAGTGATTCATGAACAAGGTTTCTAAATTGGTTCATATATATAGAACTTCCAAGAATTTGAGTAGTGTGGTTGTCAATAATGGGTAGAATTGGTGAATGTTACACGTGTGTAAAGTGATCACTCAAACCAGTTGTTATTTGGAGTTGCTACGCAATGCATAGTAAAAATAACATTTAGGACTTTTTGTGAAGGGAATGTAATTAATTATGAGTATTTTAATATATTTCATGTTTAAGAATTTAATAAACCCTGATGACGACAAGGTTCTTGTCGAAACCAGTAGGTTAAAGTGTACTGATAATAAAAAAAGTGGTAAAAACAAAGTTGTTAAAAAGTTGTCAAAGTTGTTTATAAAGTTTATAAAATGTGCCAAAGTATCTGCGAAAAACATTCAATAAATTTTTGGTTGTCCTCATTGTGTTCTCCCGTTTGCATATATATATATATATATATATATATATATATATATATATATATATATATATATATATATATATATATATATATATATATATATATATATATATATATATATATATATATATATATATATATATATATATATATATATATATATATATATATATATATATATATATATATATATATATATATATATATATATATATATATATTTACAACATTTTGAGTGTGTCCAAATACTAATCTCACATACTAATATAAGAGTTTCTGCTTAATAAAAAGCTTCTTTACATCTCACCAATAGATGTCTCTAGTGAAGTTTTAGTGATTCATGAACAAGGTTTCTAAATTGGTTCATATATATAGAACTTCCAAGAATTTGAGTAGTGTGGTTGTCAATAATGGGTAGAATTGGTGAATGTTACACGTGTGTAAAGTGATCACTCAAACCAGCCTATGACGGTCGTAAGCCCCGTAAATGCCCAGACTTCCATATTCTTCTTCATCTTTGATGAGATGTCAAAAAATAATATATATATATTTATATTTATATATATATATATATATATAAATATATATATATATATATATATATATATATATATATATATATATATATATATATATATATATATATATATATATATATATATATATATATATATATATATATATATATATATAAATATATATATATATATATATATATATATATATATATATATATATATATATATATATATATATATATATATATATATATATATATATATATAATATATATATATATATTTATATATATATATATATATATATATATATATATATATATATATATATATATATATATATATATATATATATATATGTAGATATATATATATATATATATATATATATATATATATATATATATATATATATATATATATATATATATATATGTGTGGTGTGTATATATATATATGTGTGTATTTATTATTTTTGACATCAGTTTTACATTGTTTTAAGAATTTCATTATAATAGTAAAATTTAATTAACATATTTTTCCCTTGAGACGTTTGCCCCAGTTCACCCCTATAGAGTTCTATTCAAAAACCGCGAAGGTTGATGCCGTAAGAAGTTACTTAAAATAATTAATCGCCCCTCTAAGGTGCCAAGGACCATGAAACACGATACAAAACACAAAAAACGCAATTCGTCTTGATTAAGTTTGCGGCATTCTAAGGTGTTCTTTATTTCAATTATCGGACGTCAGGGGGATGGAAATTGGGGTATTTATTACAAATAAAGGTGGAAAGATAATGTATGTGAAAACATTTCAAGGGGAAGAATTTTCATCTTCAAATTCTTTGTTCTCTAAGGGGCTAGCTAGTGTCGTAAGATATTTTGTGATTCTAGGTGTTTATTCTGATTTTTCTATGACTTTAATCAAGTAAAAAATTTAAAACCAATATTAATTTTTGTAATGTTTTAATTTCATTTGTTGATTCGGCAGTCTCTTTTTGGTAATATCTACTCGTATCTATTATTAATTTAAATTTTACTTGGTATATTGCGGATATTTACTTGGTAAATGCGGATTGCACTGTCATTTTTTCAGTGACAGTGCAATCCGCATCAAATGGTGTTTAAAAATGATGCGCAATACATCGAAACACGTGTCACAATAGATTATACGAGTAAGAAATAGTAGTATTTACCTGGTAAAATTTAAATCAAAGATAATTAAATTTAAAAAAATTTAAACATCAATTTTATCAATTTTAAACGATAATAATGCTGTCTTCCAGACGATTTTTTTGTGATGAAATGTAAGTGGGTAATCGTGATAAGTTAGCTTCTTACAAACATGATCAGTCTCTATCTCTCTCTATCCTCCGCTCGTCTCTTTAACTCAGCATACCCGTTACAACGCATGTCGGAGATATTTAGTCCATGTAGGTTAAGCTGGGTTGTACCTTCTCTGTAGTTTTTGCCTTCATACATGACTTTCGCCATCGTAAGAAGCAGGCCTGGTATCTTATATGATAGTTTTTCTATTTGTCTAGCTGTTGTGTTACTTTATTTAGTAAGTATCCAGACTCCCCTGCCCTACTTAATACCTAGTTGTTTCCTACATGTTTCGAACAATGAATCTCTATCATGCGCCTGTAGCACCAAATCTCAAATGCCTAACGCCAACATCAATGACAATATGTATGCCTAATTTTTTTTTTTTTTAAATATAAATAGAATTGAGTGAATTTCGATTGTGCCTTCAAGATTTTTTTCAGCATTTTTCATTTTTAAGATTGTCTCCGTAAGGGGGTGAAAATTGATTCCGTAAAACCGTCCATCCGTCATCGCGTGATGTGGTGGAATCACCCCCATTGCCACCACCCAGGATGGATGTTACCCCGTGAGCATCTGCGATATCTTGATCGTTCGCAAGCCTCCGGTGATCAAAGCCTTCGGGCTCCGCGAATACTAAATAGATAAGGGGCTGCTGTTTGTTTATTCAACCCGTTATTGTAGATTTTTTTATCAGGAATTTTCAGGATTTTAAAGAATTTTCAGGGTGGTTTAAGGCATGTCTTGAATGTGTCGCTTCATGAAAAAAATCTTTAAAAAATATAAAATACTTGTTAACATTAAACGAATTTCTTGAATGTCTTCTGAAAGTGGTTTAAATGCTTGTAAGATATGAATATTTTTTAAAAACTGTAAAACACACTTTTAACCATGAAAAATAATACTGGCTTTGAAAAAATATTCAATTTTACTTTTTTTTAATGATATATTGATTTATTAAATTTTCGTTATTTTCTTAAAAAAATAATGAATCAATAAATGAAAGCAGAGAATTTTTATTTTGTGGATAAAATTTGATTAAAAAAAAATCACGTGATAATTAAATTTAAAAATTAAATCGACATTTTTTATGTATATATGATGTTTTAAAAACTGTTAAATAGATTTTTTTCATTATTTGATTTTGTCACTACCATACCTAGTCATTTTAAATGTAAATTTTGCTTTTTAAATACCTCTTTTTTCGAATCAATTGTGACTCGTTTTCTGCATGAGTTTCAAGTTAAAAAAAATCCTCGATTAAATAAATTATTCTGTATTTAACAAAATAAAATATGTTATTTATTGATTTAGCATAGACATCGTGAAAAAGTACAGAGATTTGAATATTAAAAAAAAATTGAGTTTATAGATGTGATCACAACTAGTTTTGCAAACTGCAAAAATGCAAACTGTAGTATATATTTGATATATATTTTCAAATTTATATGAGGGAAAAGCGAAGTAGAGACTGGAAAATGGAGAATTAATTTAAATCTGCTTAGTGCAAATTCTCACTTGGTCAGCGACGTTCTGAAGTTTTTTGTTTGTTTTTTACCTTAATTAAAAATAGTTTTGTTTGAGTTTTCCCCGGTTTGGTAACTTGGCTAGTGTGCACAGCCAGTTGTAGACGGCCACAAGCTTAGTTTCACAGAAGATTCGCAACTGACTGAAAACCGATTTACTTCCTGAATTTACCGTTTGAATGTAATGAAAGTTATTTCAGATAATGATAATATAAAAAAAAATTAAAATGAAAAACCCGCAAAGCAAACATAAGATGCTTTTCTGCAGGTTGTAAGGATAGGGAAGGCAAATATGAAAAATACATAAAAAACAACTAGATCAATTTGTTGAATTTATAATTAATAATAAAATAAATCGAACCCGTGACGCCAGTTTCGCAGCGTCTACCCAATTACGCCATGGAGACTGTCATTTTAGTGATCTTAAAACTTAAAACAGTTGTATTTGACCACTTCATGTATTTATATTTATAGATCCAAATACTCATAAAAAGAATAATTTATAATTTTAAGTAAATACTTACTCTTTAAATAGAGGACTCGTCAAATACAAAACAAAGATATTTGAATGAATTTAATGTTAATATTTAGAGCAGTATCACTAAAATTATATGGTAAAGCGATGGATCTAAATGAGATTGAACGATGGAGTTCTTGATTTACAACTCAATATAATGAGAATTCATCCCACAGGGGATTACGAAACCCATGAAATATACCAGACTGAAAATAGTACGTAGAACCAGATACCCATTTCACTCTTCTGACCTGAAACGAAAAAAGTGTGCAACAAAGTCGTGCTGAAAATCGCAAATCCTCTTGTCGCCGCTAGGATCCAATGGGAATACCTGGTCCAAATGTGACCCCTTCTCACACAGAAGCCTTCCAGTTAATACAAGCTACAACCCTCTAGCCGCTACCTAATACAGCCTTCGTGGATAATACTCGGAAGGCTGTGGCGGCGTCCACTGGAGCTTTGTGAAAATTAAAGTATGGAAGGAACTTCTCAACGGATGGCCGGCATGCTCCGTATAATACTCGTATAATGTATATGTCTATTTTGTACATACGGTGTATGCTAGAACCATAATAATTGAAACAAGAATCCTTACAATTTTCGGAACTCGTATATGTTGAACTTTACTTAGAATATTAGCTTTATTATACTTAAAAACTGTAAAATAAACTAACTATTTTATAAATTATATTAAAATTTGAAGGTATTCCTTGGAACAAAATACTTTTATTTCATTCATCTTATTTTAATGCTTACAAAAAAACCTATAAACAAAATTGCTTTTTTTGAAAATCAGTTCATTTTTTATGATGTTAGAACTTAATTACTATACCAAACGGTTTCAGAACTTTTATCTCAAAAATGGATCAATTAGCTTCGAAACCGGATAATATTAATTATAAATTGTCATTCATTGAACAATGAATGATGAGGAGAGTATTTTAAAAGTAAACACATTTTTTGACATAAAGTCAACTATTTGGTTTACTTTACAACCATGAGGATATGAACAAACTAATATTGAAAATTTTATTTACACACGTATGAAGATGCATATTATAATGTAACGTTTTGTAAAAAAAATTTAACGACCGTTGAACAATTTTAGAGATTTAATATATTTCCTTAAATATATATATTTATATGTATATATATATATATATATATATATATATATATATATATATATATATATATATATATATATATATATATATATATATATATATATATATATATATATATATATATATATATATATATATATATATATATATATATATATATATATATATATATATATATATATATATATATATATATATATATATATATATATATATATATATATATATATATATATATATATATATATATATATATATATATATATATAAATATATATATATATATACATATATATATATTTATATATATTTATATATATATATATATATATATATATAAATATATATATATATATATATATATATATATATATATATATATATATATATATATATATATATATATATATATATATATATATATATATATACTCGTATAAATACGTATGTGCATGTATGTCGTTACTAAAACAAACATCGTTGCATTTATTTATTCTCGATTAAAACCTACACTAGACGTATTTATCTTACAAACCTTTCTCTTAACCGATTCACGGTAAGCGGAGAAAAATCACGCTTTACCAACCATCAATTAACTCTCTAACGCTATTATTTGTTGCACATACTTTAACGACCAATTTAACGACCGTTGAACAATTTTAGAGATTTAATATATTTCCTTAAATATATATATTTATATGTATATATATATATATATATATATATATATATATATATATATATATATATATATATATATATATATATATATATATATATATATATATATATATATATATATATATATATATATATATATATATATATATAATATATATATATATATATATATAATATATATATATATATATATATATATATATATATATATATATATATATATATATATATATATATATATATATATATATATATATATATATATATATATATATACTTATATATATATTTATATATATTTATATATATATATATATATATAAATATATAAATATATATATATATATATATATATATATATATATATATATATATATATATATATATATATATATATATATATATATATATATATATATATATATATATATATATATATACTCGTATAAATACGTATGTGCATGTATGTCGTTACTAAAACAAACATCGTTGCATTTATTTATTCTCGATTAAAACCTACACTAGACGTATTTATCTTACAAACCTTTCTCTTAACCGACTCACGGTAAGCGGAGAAAAATCACGCTTTACCAACCATCAATTAACTCTCTAACGCTATTATTTGTTGCACATACTTCTACTCAATTCTTCTGCAGTATGGACTCCATTGTTTTCTGTGCTGGATAAATCAAGCTAGAAGGGAAAATTCATTGCCTCGCCAAAGATTAAGCTTCGCCGTCGCTCTCGGTACGTATTCCTGAAAGTTGGTGGAATAGAAAAGTCCGAATTTCAGCGCAGTAAATGGAGCAGTGCAAGAATGATTGTGTTATTTATAAGAGCCTGATAAAACAAAAACTGAGAAGCTCATTTTTTTCATATTTTGAAAAATATTCATTTTCTATAGTTATTTTTTTAATCATTTCAATGCATACTGTAAATGTGTGCATATATAAAAAAAAACACTTGATTTATTTGTAAACAAAAATAATCCAAAATTGTTTAACACACTAAACGCTTAACAAAATATATTCATGCACAAACAAAAAAATACTGTAGAAAAACATTTTCATATTGAAAAAGAAAATAACCCATTACGAATTTAATGGGGAGAGTGCATTTAAAATTCATTGAAATATACGTAATACGGGTATGTCTCTGCATGTCATAGAAAATTGTAGTATGAAAGTACAATACATTAATTCCCTACTCGGATCATGTTTCATTAAACCATTTTTCTGAAATTCCAGATATAGAATTTCTATGGATATCAGATTCTTGTTTTGAACGAATGTTTCTATCAAAAGACGAGCAATTATGAAAACATGTATCTTGAATTTTATTGTTGAATCTCATATTCACACACACTCATGTATGTATGTTTATACATATGTATATAATATATATATATATATATATATATATATATATATATATATATATATATATATATATATGTAATAAAATAACTAGGTACCTACCTATACATTTTATTAAGTACTTACAAATAGTACCTACATAAAACACTTCCACCACCAGATGCCGCATGCGTCGCTCAGAATAAAACAAAAGACTTCCGATAATATTATTAACTGTCAGAATCAGATAGATAGATAGATAGATAGATATAAAAATTATTATAAAGATTAATTAAGAATAAACTTTAATTACAAAGCAACACATTGTTTATTTTATTATTATACACCCACTTTACATATTATTTACACTTAATTTTCAAAAGGAAAATATTACCACGTTATAAAACGACAATTTTGTTAATATGGAAATGGATTATGAAACATTAGATGTATTAAAACAATTACTACAATATGTTCGGAGTGAGAGAGAAAAATTAGAAGATGATCAAAGAAAACGATTAAAAGATAATCAAAGAAGACGTGGAAATCTAAGAACTAGTGATAAAATTAAAGATAAAAGTCCATGTAAGATTTGTGAAAATTTAAATAAGGGAACTCGATATCACTCTGAAGCAACGTGCTGGTTTAAAACAAAGGAGGATGATAAGATTAATAATAAAAATGAAGATTTACAAATTACACAGAAACAGTGCTTGAAGAATGAAAATAAAAATAATGAGGAAAAAATTTCTACAAAATATAAAATAAAATATACTCCAGAAAAGAAGAATTTCGAAGCAGATTGTGTGGGCAGGAATCCAGTATTAGAATCGAAGGAAAATGCAAATGAACAATTAAAAGTTGTAAATTTGGTTAAATTAGAAGATATTTCAAAAGATCAGAATAAAAATGAAGACATACAAATAACACAGAAACAGTGCTTGAAAAATGAAAATAAAAATAAAGTAGAAAAAACTTCTACGAAAGATAAAATAAAATATACTCCAGGAAAGAAGAATTTAGAAGTAGATTGTCTAAGCAGGAATTCAGTATTAAACTCGAATGAAAATGCAGATGAACAATTAAAAGTTGTAAATTTGGTTAAATTAGAAGATACTTTAAGAGATCAGAATAAAAATGAAGGAATTCAAAAGAAAAAAACAAATGGATTGAAAAAAAACTGTGTCTACTTTAAAAGGGTCAAGAAGAAAAAAAAGAAAGAAAAAAAAAGAACGAAAAAATAAATAAATAAACTTTATTATATCACTAAACTTATACAAGAAGATGATCCGGAGGACGAGTGAAAATTTTACTATGAATTTTCATCCCCAAGGGGGGAGATGTAATAAAATAACTAGGTACCTACCTATACATTTTATTAAGTACTTACAAATAGTACCTACATAAAACACTTCCACCACCAGATGCCGCATGCGTCGCTCAGAATAAAACAAAAGACTTCCGATAATATTATTAACTGTCAGAATCAGATAGATAGATAGATAGATAGATATAAAAATTATTATAAAGATAAATTAAGAATAAACTTTAATTACAAAGCAACACATTGTTTATTTTATTATTATACACCCACTTTACATATTATTTACACTTAATTTTCAAAAGGAAAATATTACCACGTTATATATATATATATATATATATATATATATATGTATATATATATATATATATATATATATATATATATATATATATATATATATATATATATATATATATATATATATATATATATATATATATATATATATATATATATATATATATATATATATATATATATATATATATATATATATATATATATATATATATATATATATATATATATAAATAGATTAATCAACTGAATCAACTTCCTAGAATATTCTCGATAATTGTTTAATAACTAATTGGATTATTTTGCTCTTTCAGATACGAGATTAAAAGTAGACGCAGTTCTAGGAAGAAAAGCAATCCTTCCTTGCAAAATAGAACCGGAAATACGAGAGGACAGGGTTTCCATGGTGCTGTGGTACAGAGAAGACGTCGGAAAACCACTATACAGGTAATTTTATTAATTAATTTCAACGATGAACATGTATAATGTACAGAAAATTGCAGTAAAATGTTGAGTTCAATTAAATATTTTCATAATATGATAGCATTCATATCATGTTCAATCATAAAAACATTTTCCTGGTATCAATCACTCTGAAATAAAATGGCTTCGCTTCAACCAGCTGGAAATCCTTCAATCTCTCATGTTTTTGTTTTGAAATATCCTCTTTAATACCAATGAACCAAAATTGTTTATATTTCTAGATTTTTGAAATAAATGATGGAATATTTTCAAAAATCTCTTGAATAAAAAAAATGTAACTCAGATAAACAATTCATGAAATAAAAGCAACCGGTCTTGTATTTTTAATACAAGTCTAATTTTAAATATAAACTTAAAATTACGGAGGCTTGAAAAGTCAAATTATGTGGTATTATTATATATTGAAATTAAATATTAAAACATTTGTATAAAACCACTTTTTGAGAGAACTAATATCAACACGGCTTGTTTCGAGAAATAAAGACATTATCATCCATATGTTTAAATACAAATTGTCGATTAGTGTTGATAAGTAGAAGTTGTAGTTTTCGAAATTAGTCGTGTTTTTATTAAATAATTCAAAATAGTGATCTTATTGTCTGTTTTTCACGTATTTTTTAGTGATTTATTTCTTATCTGAATTATCACACCCGTCATTTTATTATTTTTTTTATTTTCTTTGAATTATCACGTATTTATTGCATGTATTTTCTGGTGATTTATTTTTTATTTGAATTATCAAGCACGTGAATGCTAATAAAAAATAACATATTAACTTTTAAAGCAAACTTTAAATTACAAATATTAGCAACAAAAATTAAAGGTTATCGTAATGAAATTTTTAGTACAACCACTTTTTATTGAAATCTTTTGTGAAACGTGTTTCGATGCAAAAAGAAGTGGTATTTATTCAAATTTAAATACGAAATCAATAAATACTATAAATTTTATTCTATGAATAGGTCCACAAATATAGAAATTGGAAGATGCGTAATCTCTCTCGTTTTTTTAAATAAAGCTTATGGAATCTGAGCCCACCATCCACCCGCAGCAGTTATAGAGTCCTGAGGGACTCTCTGTCAGCTGCACATAGAGGAAAATCTTCAAAATATTTCTGAAGAAATAAATATTGCTCTATTCAATTAATGAGGGGGGAGGAGAATGTACGGACAGAGTTCGACACTTCATCCCCACCCCTCGGGATCCCCTCATTACCTCTTTTAATTATTAATAAAATAAAAACAATAAGAACACAAAAAAAAAAATAAAAAAAATAACAATGTTTCCAAAAATAAAAAAAAAACAGAATACAATTTAAGACGAACACAAACAATGACTTAAAGACTAAAGTAATAGAGAACTAGTAACATTAAAATAAAGCTATACGTTATTATTTACAGATATTTTTCCGCTTACTAAATCGTCGGATACCAAAAAGATTTCTCATTAAAATGGTTACCTCACTCCGCCATTAACACTTTTGTATTAAATCACCCGTGTAATGAATTTGAAAGGCCTAATTGTATCAAAAAGGGTGGCTTCCAACCCCACTGATTCGATTTTAAAGGTTTGCTTATGTAAAAGGGTGGCGAAACTAAATTAGAACCCCCCAAGGACAGCACGGAGGCGTGATTACTTCAGATGTATGAACAAATGAGGAGATTAATTTCTAACCAACCACAGTCGAAAATTGGAAGGAAATAAAACACTGAATATTTCTTGCACACGTTATATGGTGTCCTTTGTTGTTGACTAAAACGTACCCACTTTCGTAGTGTAGTGGTCAAAACACTCTGCTAAGTCCCGGGTTCGATTCCCAGAGGTGATTCAAATAAATATAAGTGTTTATTTCACTCTAATATTTATTTAATATTATCCTGGACTGGTACCTGAAGCGGAGGGCTGATCACCTTTCCTTCATGAGCTAATTAATGATCAAAATAACACTGCGTTTATATAATGCAATGCTCTATGCACCATTGGGGTGCGGATAAGGGTTTGAAGAAAACATACCCTTCAGAGTAGAAGGAGTTACAACATTTTGAGTGTGTCCAAATATTTGTTCACCATTCTGGGTTTCTTCTATTTTTACTATATTAATTTTATTATAATATCGGATACTGCATTAATTTACGTTTGCTTAATTTTGTAAAAATATAACGTGGATATTATGTATTCTGCATCTGTCCAAACCATCCAAAACAATCGTATTTCTACCGTAATGTGGGGTAATTTGGAATAGTGGTATTACCTGAAACAGTCGTCTCACGTAGCATACTGTTCCAAATGGCCACAACGGTCTTTTCTTAATTATTTGGTCTGAGCTAAAATAGCGAGGTGACATTTATCTATTTCAGTAATAAAATCTGATTTTTACGTTAATTCAAACTTTTGGTTATCAGAAAGGTATGATTTCAATTTACTAAAATCAAATACAGTATTGATTAGTTCATATTTAATTCCAAATTACTAAATTTAAGGTTTTTTTCAAGTATTTTTTTCAACGGAACGATGTGTAACATATATTCGAATGGTAAAATAAGGAAATAATACAAGGCTGAGATAAAAGCATTATGGATAACATTAAGAAAGGTGTGTTGTGATAGTTTAAACGTGTGGAAAAATGATTGAAGAAAGAACAGTTTAACAAAATTTAAGGGGGAATATAGTTAAAAATTTTAGCTGATTACACCACAAAAGTTTTGGCACGATCAATTATGTCAAGTACGTGACCGTCAATTATGTCAAGTACGTGAATGAAGAGAAGCGTGAATGTGAAAGAGGCGAATTGTTTGCAAATACAGAATGTGTAGCGTTATATTCTTTTAGCCTACCCTTGCAGGTAAGCGGTATGAAAGTTTGTTTATTTGTTTGCTATAATTAGTTTAAATAATCGTATTTTAGTATTCAATCGTTTTGGTTCGTTTTAAGTGTTTCGGGAGCACAGATAAAAACATCACAAATGTCTTATCAATGTCAGGGGGGAATATATACAAAGTAGAGTATACAACTGATCACCATTTTAAAATGACAGCATCAGAAAATATTGTAACCATATAAGCCCTGAAAGAAATCACCAGCATTGACAGGCCATCCTTAACGCGCCTTAAACCTACCTGCATAACACAAGTCCTAAGGAGGAATACCAGGGAAACTCAAGCTAGTCGAACGAAACTTTATATACGCACATGCTATAAAAACTACTGCGTCAACTTCCAAAAGCCTTTGAGGCGTCAAAATAAATAAATTAATAATGTCTTATTCATCAAAGAGAATGAATAACTTCGTAATTTAAGTTTAATCTTGATACAGAGCTTCGAAACACATTAGAGAGATTGGATGAATATGAACTTACTTGTAACTTATTTAATGTTTATCTAGCAGAATGTTGTGATTGATTATGTTGTATTTAGTTCGTGTGGGGTGACAAAATAATACAGAATCCAGCAAAGGGGAAAACAGCACTCGCGAATAATCAGACATTCCTTTATGGATATATTTCTTGCCTGAAGATCAAATAAACTTCGTCATAAAGTCTCATACTTCGAGGAATTTGCTGAAATGTTGCTGAACTACAATAAGTGAAAGTACGTTAATAAGTTAGTTTGTGACATGCGTGAATTGAGATGTACGTACGTTATCGTAAGGGTGCGGATACCTCACATCAAAAACAAAAACCATCTGTGGCTTTAATTGTACAAAACATGTAAAGTAGATTTTCAGGATACTATGTAAAAAAACAATTCTTTATAAAAATGTTTTTTGTCAAAAATACCTTTAAAAATTCCTGACAGAGCTATAATCAGCAATACCTACAGATCTATTGCATTACTACCCATATGCAAAAGGAATCCCGGACCATTGCATTTCGGAATTTTTCATAAAACGTGTTTAATAAAATTTATGCAATATAGATGCTCAATTATAGGCAGATTACTTAAGTCAGCTAAATGTCAGATTGTAAGCCCTAGAGCGCTAAAACTTACATTTTCCGTATAAAAAATAATAAACGTTCTCGATCTCAGTTCAGACATTTATATTAATATATCATCCGTAGGGTGAACAATCCAGTGTCTGATAGTATAAATAGTAATTAACAATATTATGTCCTGGGATGCATACAAAAACCTTCCATTTTCTTTCAGAAAAAAATAAAGAAATTTCATTTAAAGTTAAGGTATCAATTATGATTTTAAAAAATGTTTTTTATTTTTTCATAAGTCGCAACCCCTTATTAATCATATTCACAGAAAGCTGAAAATAGATTTAAGAGAATAATCAAATAAGCTGATAAAGTCGTTCCCGTTTTTTTGTAATTAGTCATAATTTAAAAAAAAATTACTTAAATTATCAAATAATACAGAGTAATCGATGAAATAATTAAACTTTCTGACTCCGGAGTTTAATGGTTAACGCATTAAGCTAACGTGCTGGAAGTTTTTTTCCCGGTTCTATTTTTAGGAGGGGATCAACATAAATACACCTGTATGAGAAGACCAACAAGAAGGCACAATAAAAGGGTGCCTCCACTTTTCCAGCATTTTCTAAATTCCCCAAAATTATTATCATTAATATATATACAAGTATAGCAGAGAAAGACCTAGAAAAACCTGGCACAATCAGATATGTCAAATACTTGAAAGCGGCCGGGTCAGGAGTCGTAATAATTGTCGGTTACGTATGAGGAAATGCATGGATGTAGAGGTGGCGAAGAATGTTTGCAAAAACAGAGTGGTATGGCGTTCGATTCTCTCTTCCTACCCCTGCGGGTAAGCGGCATGATGGTTAATTAGTTTTATATTTATATATAAATATTTAAATATATATATATATATATATATATATATATATATATATATATATATATATATATATATATATATATATATATATATATATATATATATATATATATATATATATATATATATATATATATATATATATATATATATATATATATACATACACGAGTATATAACAACTATAAATGTTGGCAGTATCCGCAAGTTTTCCGCTCAGTTAAGAAAAAGTTGCGACCTTTACAACACTTTTTCAACCTCTCGGCGATTCCAACAAAAAGAATTAGTTTCTTGACGCAAGTGTCAAACATTCTTTCTTCCAGTCACTAATTCTTCTGTGGAACTTGAATTGGTTTATTCACTTCGTCGTGACTTTCAAAACTGTGTAAGGCCGTGTGGTTTTATATTAATCTTTGAGGAAAAAATTCACAATAAAGAAGTATTGAAAGATGTTTTTATTCTCTTACTTGAACTGTGTTTAGTAAAAACAGTAAAATGTCGATTAGTCGGATCTCTATTATCCGGATTTTCGATTATCTGGGACGATCACCATAATATTTTTAACAAATATTAATTTTCAGTTTTACACGAATTGACTTACGTTAACGTTGTTACGTTGGAACTAATGACATTTTGATAGTTGCTTTATGCCTTTTCGATGATGTTCTGTTAAATTATTTTTTATTATCCCTCAACCGCACCCAATGGTTCATAGGGCACTGCGTCATATTAACGCAGTGTTATCTAGATAATTAATACTTGATGAAAAGGTGATCAGCCCTCCGCTTCAGGTACCAGTACAGGGTTATATTGAATAAATATTGGAGTGAAAAAATCACTTATATTTTTTTGGTCTCCTTGAGAATCTAACCCGGGACCTCCAGTAAGGTAGCCGAGCGTGCTGACCATTACGCTACTAAGGCGGACATTATTAGCGGTTTGGTTGCTTCCAAAAGAATATCTGGCTTGAAGCAGAAATAAGTAATTAATGAATGGAAAAAATATAAATTAAAGCTATGTATATGTGTATCTAGATTGATATAATTATAAATACGGAATATATTTTTTTCTCATGAATAAATTTTATTTTATTTTTAATATCCGGGTTACCTTTATCCCCAATAAGTCCGAATAATCGAGGTTCTACTGTACAAATAAAAGTATTTTTTACGCATGCATGTATTATAGCTGACCAGTTTTTTTTACAGGATACAGCCTGTATGCAATCGTAGGTATATTTACTGGGTATAAAGAGAGATTTAATATGGAAAAAAATATTGAAAATTGATAGATATTACTACAATCAATGAAAAATATTACAGTTACATTAATTTTATTAGAACACTCTTCTTATAATTCATCGTTCACTTTGTGTAATAACACTTATTTGTGTCTACCGGAATAATTATTCCATCATCAGGTCATTAAAATAAAATCATAGAAATTTTTATTTTGTACAAATGTCAAACCGTAATAATTTTATTTTAATGACCTGACGATGGAATGATTATTCCAAAACCGGTAGTCACTAAAAAGTGTTTATTAAAGTTGTATTTCACAACATGAATGTTATATTATTATACCACAAAGATAAAAATGCTTTTAATATCCAAAAAAATTAAAGCGTAATTGTTTTATTTAAGAGTATAAAAAACCCCCTAAAGATGATTTTGAACGAACATAATTTTATTTAAACGTTTTGCATTTTTACAAGAACCTCAACAAATTCATTTTAAAGCACATGAAAATGATGCACAACCCTTAAAACGGGATCATATATGCTGTACGTGTACCGTTCAGAGTTTAGGGGATGTATCGAAGGAATTAGAACCCAACACTGTTATTACTGCGTTTCTATGCCTCGAATTGGATACAGAGCGAAACACCGTGGGTGATTTATACCCCACATTTACATTTAACACGAGAGTGACTCGGGCAACCTTGGGGTAAGGAAGAAACATGTGTTATAATAAATATGTTTTCTTTACCTAGTAATGGTATTTATACCCCGTGAGACAAACACTCGTGTTTACTTAGGTTTCATTTTAATTAAGCGGTTTATCTTTTAACGCAAGATTTACGGAACATGGTCTTAATTATACAAAACCAAATTATGTATTAAAGAAAGAGAGATATCAATTCTGAAACAAAGATTATGCCAAGCCAAAAAAAGTATGATTGATAACCACACTACACATAGAAAATAGTATATATATATATATATATATATATATATATATATATATATATATATATATATATATATATATATATATATATATATATATATATATATATATATATATATATATATATATATATATATATATATATATATATATATATATATATATATATATATATATATATATATATATATATATATATATATATATATATATATATATATATATATATATATATATATATATATATATATATATAAACAAAAAAGAGTACAAAATAAATTCAATGAAGATTTATTTTCAATCGGTCTAGGTGTTGTGATGTATATTTCACATTTACTTTCCCTATTCTTACTATCTTATATGCAAATAAGCCTCTGAACGTAGAGGCTTTGCAGGTTATTCCTTTATAATAAAAAAGTCAGTATTCAATAAACCAATATTTTCTTGATATTTATTAAATTTTATCGTAAACAGTAAAATTGATTTCGCAAATTTTTAATAAGAACGTTAAATAACAAAAATCTTTATTTCCTTACAAAAAAGTGTGTGGCGTATTATGTTTCAGAACAATTTACTTGAGATTATTAGAAAATATCCTTATTTTCCGGAAATGTTGTTAAGATGAAACGTTTCTCGGACCTAGTGAGCGAGCTTTTGATACAAGAAAAGAAATTTAATGAAAGTTTGTAGAGTACAAATTAGATTTTCACAAAGTTTACATTTCATAAAATTGACAGATCGCTTTAGCTTATTTAACGTTCTCCTTATAATTAAACCTGAAAATGCTTGAGAAACGCTTTTCATTAAAATTATGATTAAATCCATCTTATTTATTTCAAAATCCATTAAAAAAAATAAAACCTCCCTCTTATGGAATTCTACGAGGGGAGTTTATTTTAAAGCCCATAAAATTATACCAATTTTTTAATAAACCAATTTAACGATATTTCGGTACAAATTCAAACTTAAAAGGAAAATTATGGAGCATTGATTTATTGTAATATTAGTTTAAATAAGTGAATGCCGTTTAAATTCAAATATAACAGAAAAAAATGTATAACAGAATTAAAAATAAAGCTGAATAAGAATGAATTCTTCGATTTCATTAATTGATTTGGCAGTCACTTTGTGGTAATATCTATTAATTTGTTTTTTCATTTTACTTGGTAAACACCTCTTTTTCTTTTCTAAATCTGTTTTGTGTTTAGATGTATTCCGCATCATATTCAAACACTTATAAATAGAATATCACTTCAAAATTTAGACCCACATAATCTTGATATCTAAATTTAAATATTGTTTTAAAGACTGTTTTATCAAAAAATATAAAACGACAAACAAACCCAACAATGTTTTATGGATAATTTTCAATATATTATAAATGTACAATTTTACTAGAAAATGATATGGAAATCTTCAAAACACGTGTCATGAACATGAAAATGATACGGAAGACATCGAAACACGTGTCATGAACGTGAAAATTATACGGAAGTCATCGAAACATGTATCACAATAGATTTTAAGGAACAGCTGTATATACCAAGTACAACTTAAATAAAATAAATTTACATCATTTTGAGTGTGTCCAAATACTTGTTCACAAATCTGGATTATCTTCAATTACTGGAGTTATTTTTCATAATATTTTTTGACATCTCATCAAACATGAAGATGAATATGGAGGTCTGGGCATTTACGGGGCTGACGACCGTCATAGATGTCTCTAGTGAAGTTCTAGTGATTTAGGAACAATATTTCAAAATTGGTTCATATATATAGAACTTCCAGGAATTTGAGTAGTGTTGTTGTCAATAATGGGTAGAATTGGTGAATGTTACACGTATGTAAAGTGATCACTTAAACCAGCATATAACGGTCGTCAGCCCCGTAAATG
Source organism: Brachycentrus maculatus (assembly GCF_059751285.1). Classification (NCBI taxonomy): domain Eukaryota; kingdom Metazoa; phylum Arthropoda; class Insecta; order Trichoptera; family Brachycentridae; genus Brachycentrus; species Brachycentrus maculatus. The sequence goes on along the minus strand of NW_028281731.1, from coordinate 5,271 downwards.
CCCAGACTTCCATATTCTTCTTCATCTTTGATGAGATGTCAAAATATAATATAAAAACAAATTATCTGGTGATTACTGTTAATTAAATGTATCACGTTACAGAATTCAATTTCCTTATTTTCTTCCATCAAACATGTACTTCACCTCCCGTTTCTAACGTTGAAGTCATCATTTAAGTGTAGCTTTCCTTCCAGTCCCTTTATTAATCTGCATTTCTGTTTTGCCTTCGAAATTCCGTAGCTTGAGGCGAGAGCCCAAAACTTGGATGGAATTTATCTGAGCGATTCGCTGCTTCCGAAAGGAGCCGGCTTCCTCTCGTCATAATGCCTGAATTTGTAAATTAAAAAAGTCACGAAAGTTTATGAATTATTTAAGGGATCGTCTGAACAAATGCCCTTCCGTGTTATTTGACATGTTCTGCGATTCGGAAATTTATAAGGGCTGTGATTTTTCAATTTGAAAAATCTATATTTTATGAAATTTTAGATGTTTGTATGGTGGAGAAGAGTGAAACGAATATCTTTTCATATAAATTAAGAAGTAATTTTTTTACATCTCAACAAATATATATTTTTATTCTTACTCTTATCCGCACCTTATGGAGCATAGGGTTCAGCATCGCATTGATGCAGTGTTATCTAATAGTGATAAGCTAAAATAATAAATATGAAAATGATATTTTCTAGCGTTTCTCATGTATGTGATTATAATCCAGGATTCGAACCTCACATACTAATATAAGAATTTCTGCTTAGTAAAAAGCTTCTTTACATCTCACCAATAGATGTTTCTAGCGAAGTTCAAGTGATTCAAGTACAAGGTTTCTAAATTGGTTCATAGATATAGAACTTCCAAGAAGTTGAGTAGTGTGGTTGTCAATATTGGGTAGAATTGGTGAATGTTACAAGTGTGTAAAGTGATCACTTAAACCAGCCTGTGACGGTCATCAGCCCCGTACATGCCCAGACTTCCATATTCTTCTTCATCTTTGATGAGATGTCAACAAATAATATGATAGATACATTACATTGGAATAAGATAAAATATTACACATTATTTTTAAATTACCAAGTTCATTCAATTTCAATCTTAAACTAAAAGTGACTGCAAATACGCATTATGTGGCCAGTTAGATACTGAAACGGTTGCGTCATCATTACTAGGAGTACCCTTGGCTGGATTACACTTACCGTTTTTACGATGAAACTATATCGCGCGTACATAAAGCAGAATGGAGTTTCTCACAAGGAGCACGAAACTCTACGTTATTTTCCAATTTCAGAGAGCTCTAGACGAGAAACACACTTTAAAATGAAAAATAATTTTTCAAAGTGTTTTTTTTTGTACGAGAACATTTTATTTACATTGTTATATATTTTCGATCTTCTTCTTACATCGCTAAAAAAATATATGAGGTTTTATTTTAAGCGCCATATAAGAGTTTAGTATCTTAGCAATATTTTGACATCTCAACATAGATGAAGAAGAATATAAAACTCTGCGTATAGTCCTTAATAATTTAAATGTATTGTTATCACGCTGTTGAATAAAGAGCAAGTAACGCAGGAGGCATATTTATATTTACCTATATTTAAATAACTCAACACAGGTAAAGAATATGGATGCCTTGGTATTTGGTAAAGTCCTATTTATTCCTTAAAATATATGGATATAGTGCTATTTAATACAGGGCAAAAAATACATGGTTACTAACTTATATTCGTATATTTACCGTTATTTTGACATCTTAGCATAGATGAAGAAGAAAAGGGGTCTGGGTATTTTATGGGTAGAATTGTGAATGCAACACGTGTATAAAGTGAACTTAAACTATTCCATGACTATGTTAAAGCTAAATTAGATAAATAAGGGCCTCTGCAAAAAAGGCTTAGTTCAATCAACCATAGATACAGCCGCAGACTCACTCATTAAACGTTTTGATAAAAAAATTCTAAGTACGTGAAATTATTATTATTTATTTTAAAATATTTCAAAAATGATTTTAAATGCTTTTGGTATATTGTAATGCACTTTAATTTTTTCCATAACTAATTTTCTTATCATATTCTTGCTTCTTGTATTATCTCAATTGATTTTACATGTGTCAAAATTGATTTAAAGATTTAGTGAAGTTAACAAGTAAAAATTGAATAAAAATTGGATTTCATATCAATCTGTAACTATAACTGACTTCAATTTAGGTATATAATATTCAAAATATATGTATGTAATATGTACCTAATATGCATTTAACACTTCGTTTTTCGTTTGTTGAATAAGGAATAACCAATTACCAATTGTATGATATTACATTATTTCTATTATTAATTTTGAAAACCCGTGATACAATTTTCCTGCTTTACTGTTTTTCCGCCATTAAAGAAAGTTCTTTGCCCAATACGAGAGAATTCTATGATTTATGGAATCGCAATAAATTTATCAAATTTGGCCCAGTATTGACGTATAGATTAACGTATAAAAGACAAATGAGTTTTTTCACCTGATCCCATATTTCCGTTTTACAAACGAAATTCTAATTATTTTTTAAGAAGGAACATGGGAGATGATAAATGAGAAGATATTATAAAACATGAAAGTAAGTAAGTGTTTACGGAGTAAATGAAGCTCTGTAACACGGGGAACTTTTTTATAACTCGAGGCGTATCGCTTAATACGGGAGAAGTGTATAGTTTACTAAGTAATTATTTGTTTTGTAATATTAACGTTGGTAAATGTTATATAGTCGTTAGCGTTTTAATTGAATGTCATAT
>NW_028281730.1:10000-20795 GCF_059751285.1 Brachycentrus maculatus | reverse complement strand
ATCGGCGGGTATGTAAGAGGAGATGCATGAACGCGGAAGAGGCGAAGAATGTTTGCAAGGACAGAGTGGTGTGGCGCTCTACTCTCTCTGCCTACCCCTGCGGGAAGCGGCGTGATGGTTAGTTAGTTAGTTATTAAAACTTATATTATTTTTGAAAGCTAGCTGTAATCATTGTATAACATGAAAATAGGGGGAAAACAGTATTTGTGGATACATGTTCACAACATTTTGAGTGTGTCCAAATACTTGTTCACAAATCTGGATTATCTCTTATTAAAAGAGTATTTTTCATATTTCATATTGACATTATTGTCCGCCTCCGTAGTGTAATGGTCAGCACGTTCAGCTACCGTTCTGGAGGTCCCGGGTCCGATTCCCAAGGGGGGTAAAATAAATATAAGTGATTTTTTCACTGTAATATTTATTCAATATTACCATGGACTGGTACCTGAAGCGGAGGGCTGATCACCTTTCCTTCATGTGTAAACGATCAAGATTACACTGCGTTTATATGACACAGTGCCCTATGCACCATTGGGGTGCGGATAAGGGTTTTATAATAATATATATTGACATCACATCACATCAAAGATGAAGAAGAATATGGAAGTCTGAGCATTTACGGGGCTGACGACCGTCATAGGCTGGTTTAAATGATCACTTTACACACGTGTAACATTCACCAATTCTACCCATTATTGACAACAATACTATTTAATTTAAATTTCGGAAATTATTATATTTATGATTAAATTGACAGCATCTTGCGCACGAGTTCTCGGCCGCCATCTACGGGTGAATTGATGAAGATTTTTATTTATTATTTAGCAGAGACCTTTATGCAATGTAACCTACGATTTATAAAAGATTTCTGATTTGAAGAAATGTGTGGTATGGATTTTAGGTGTCGGGTTGTGGTCCCGTGGTTAGTGTCGCGGACTTTTTTCTCATCATAGTTTATCGGTTCGAACCCACTCTACCACAATTTGATACCTATTTCTAAAAATGAGGCGCTTATGCACACAGAAATAGTATGAAATTTAAATATTTGTGTAAATAATAAAAACACAAATTCTTGGAAGTTCTATATATATAAACCCATTTTGAAACATTGTTTTTGAATCACTAGAACTTCACTAGAGACATCTATTGGTGAGATGAAAAGAAGTTTGCTATTTTTTTTTATTACCTAACGTCCAAGTGACTCGGAAATCTAGCTACGGCTTATGCAACACCGTTTATCATGTCCCTACTCAGGCTTCAACTTTATAAGTTTCATAGCCTATGCCTACTCGTGAGTGGATTTACTCTTTATGTTTAAAGTTACTATAATTTCATGTGATTCATGAGTGAAAATTCTAGGCAAAAACACTCGCGAAGTTTGTTATTGAGCAGAAACTCATTTTTAATCACACATATCGCTCACTCCTTTCAAGAACGTCATAAATAAAAAATCGTAAATTTTCAGTTGTGTATGTTTTCGGAATGCCTAGAAAATGTACTATATCCCAGCAAAAGCGGCATATTTTTAACTTAATATTTACCCGCTACAGGGCAGAAAGTGTTGTTTTTGCATTTTGAAGAAAATGTATTGTTTAATTATTTTTTTTTTAAATACTTAATATTTTTCAAATGGGGATAAAACATTCAAGTTTTACCTAAAAAGATCTGTTGCACAGTAAAAAGTTCAATAAGTGGCTTGATATTTATTTTTAATACATTGTATTATATTTTTAAACATTAAAAACGTTCTCCTGAAAAATCAAGTTTTTTTTTATTTATGACGTTCTTGAAAGGAGTGAGCGATATGAGAAACGCCAGAAAATATCATGAAGACTGAATAAATCTAATGCAGTGCCCTACGCACCATTGGACCCAAATAAGGGTCATAGAAACAAATAAAACGGTTATGACATCGTTTTGACATGTAATCCATCAATTTTAAGTGAATAATTTTCAGTATCAAGGTTCAAAATCGTGAGTTCGTAAAAAAAATGTAATTACCTTAGAATTTTTCCTCGTTCTCTACTTCCAAAACTTCTCCGACACTTTCACTATACACAATAATTAATCTAAATATGTAAAAACTATGAAACTTTGTTCAAAATCATGATCGTCAGTGTGATAATATATTGAAAGATGGGCACTGTCGAATGCGTTGACAAATTCGATATTTTAAAATCACTTTTTGACCGGTGAAAATGTATAAATCGATATTTAAATTCGATATTTTAAAACCACTTTTTAACGGCAAAAATGTCTTGGTTATTTGGAAAAAATCGATATTCTAAAACCACTTTTTGATCGGCGAAAATGTCTTAATTATTTGGAAAAATAAATATTAAAATTCGATATTTTAAAACCACTTTTTGACCGGCGAAAATGTCTAAGTTGTTTGGAAAAATCTATATCTAAACTCGATATTTTAAAACCACTTTTTGATCCGTGAAATTGTTTTATTATTGGAAAAAAATCACTCGAATGTGTCCTTAAAATATCAGTATCCGTCGGCAAAATTAGTTTAAATTACAAGAAATATATTGCACGTTTTAAATTTAAATAAATATAACTTAAAAATTCATTGTATTATATTTTTTAAATGTTCACAAGATAAACAATACGAATTGCATACGTATTTTTAAAAGAGAAAAATAAAACGTCATTTGAGGGTTCTTTTTTGAAATTTGTAATATTCGATTTTTAAAGTACCGATTGTTGTGTGAAAAGTTTTCCGTAGGTCGTCGGGCGTGCGCGAGTTTAGGCCGTATGCACGGGGGCGTAAGGTCGCTTTTCGTGTGGATGCGTTCGCGAGACCGACGTCGATGCTACCCTCCCGAGCGCTGGATGCGTACTGAATTTGGTTTTGTTGAAAACGCCCACAGCGCATGACAGCGGGAAAACCTAGTTTGTGTGTGGAACGCGCGGCAAAATGAGGTACTTCGGACATAATTAATATATAATTAATAATTATTTCTTCATTTGTGTATAAAATAATTTAATGTATGAAATAAACTAAAAGTTTTAAAATATCTTCTTTTTTTTATTAAAAGAGTTTTGTGATTTTATAATTTACAAAAATACTTAAATTTATATTTACAAAAACAATTTCATACTATTTCTGTGAGCCTAAGCGAAACTCTGACTTAAGAGTCCGCGACACTAACCACGGGACCAACAATACGGGACCACGGGCAAAAACAAGGATGAAAATAGACTGAATGCAGTCGGAATGCAATATTATCAAGACAAATGTGATCTAAAACGAAATAAATTTAATCTAAGGTACAATTAATTTCTTTTGAAATAAAAAAGTATTTTTTCGGAAATTTCGAATAAATATCTATTTCTTGCAATTTTAATGTGTTTTTTAAATAAATATATATTTGTCATATGGTAAAGGAAATGGAGACTTTTAGGTTAGTAGGAAAAAGATACACTAGTACAGATACCAATGCTATATTAGTATATGTAATAGTAAAAACTTGTGTTTTTAGTTTAGATAAGTTAACAAAAGGCTGACCTTACTAAATATGTATGTATAATAAAATAACTCTAATCTAATCTAAAACTACGCAGTTTCACCAACAACAAAAAAAACTACAAAGAGTCCACAACTTAAATCTAATTACAAATATGTAATCCAAAAATCAGTTTTCGAGCGTATTTGCCTTGAGTTTTCACTCATCAAATTACAGTAACTTTAAACTTAAAGAGTTAAGCCACCTAAAAGTTGGAATAAGCTATAAAACTTATAAAGTTGGAGCGTAAGAAGGGACATGAAAAGCGGTGTTGCACAAGCCGTAGCTAAATGGTCACTAAAACGTTGAGCAATAGAAAAAACGGGCTGCAAGTTTAAAAGTGTTCAATCAATACGGCTTCATTTATTTTAGGCTTTTTCGTTTACAGAACGATTTTTCGACACAATTTAATTGTTAAATTGATTACAAAATAAATATGAACAGGCAATCCCAACAAGAAACTGAATACTAAGTACTGAGGGTGGTGGAATAATGACTCTTCTCCAGTTATCCCTTCACCACGCTGCACGTAGCTCCAACCACCGAGGTGCCTGCTGCTGCCTTAACTCTATAGATTCATCGTGTGGGGATCTTCCTCTCCCTCTCTTTTCTTCCAGGCTACCGATCGCAACCAGTCGTTCCAAGCTATCCTCATCGCCACGCGCAACGTGTCCAAAGAACTTAAGAACTCTGGCCAGTACCTATCTGAACACGATGGATCCTTCAGAAGGAAGTAGCAGTCGTAATTAAATTATCACACGGCATATCACAAGTACCGAGTTTCCACGCTAGCCTTACAACTTATTTCCTTGTTTTTTAAACATTTCTATTTACTTTCACAGGTATATATATATATATATATATATATATATATATATATATATATATATATATATATATATATATATATATATATATATATATATATATATATATATATATATATATATATATATATATATATATATATATATATATATATATATATATATATATATATATATATATATATATATATATATATATATATATATATATATATATATATATATATATATATATATATATATATATATATATATATATATATATATATATATATATATATATATATATATATATATATATATATATATATATATATATATATATATATATATATATATATATATATATTCATTCAAGCCCCCCGCCCCGATGGTGCATAGGGCACTGCATCATATCTCCATCACCTCCAGAAAGGTAGCCGAGCGTGCTGACTCCTCTCTGCCTACCCTTGCAAGTGAGCGTCGTGAAGGTTAGTTAGTTAATGTATTTCACAGATGTTGCATGGTTGATTCACAGGTTTTTGATATTTTCATTGTTTCTCAAACATTGTCAAATTATACATACGGGCAATTTGTTATTTATGTTTTCTTTCTTTTCTTTTCCATATATCTAGCATAAGCACGCGCGAACTGGTGGTACAAATAATAATAACATCAATATATAATGCCATATCTTGAGTGCGTTCAAATACTTGTTCACAAATCTGAATTATCTCCATTAACGTGTTTTTTTTACATATTTCCGTCATAGGCTTGGTTAAGTGATCACTTTACACGCGTGAAACATTCACCAATTCTACCCATTACTGAAAACCACAATACTCTTATTTCAAAATATCCTGTTTTTAAAAAATTGATTAGTGTGGTTGTCATGGGTAGAATTGGTGAATGTTACTCGTGTGTAAAGTTATCGCTTAACCAAGCCTTTGACGGTCGTAAGCCCTGTAAATGCCCAGAGTGTCATATTCTTCTATATCTGTTGTTAAGTCAACAAAAACAAAAACTCCCGATCGGAGATAATATAGATTTGTGAACAAGTATTTGGACGCACTCAAAATGTTGTAGATAATATAATTATTTCATTAATTGATTCGGCAGTCACTTTGTGGTAAAATCTATCCATTTTTAATGAATGTTTTACTTAGTAAATACCTTTATTTCTTAAAATCTACTGTGACACGTGTTTCGATGCATTCCGCGTTTGAAAATGATGCGGAATGCATCGAAACACGTGTAACAGTAGATTTTAAGAAATAGTGGTATTTACTAAGTACATAAAACATTGATTAAAAATATAATTTTAAAAAAAGAATATACAATTGTTTAGTTTTATTTCATTACACGCGATTAGTTTAAGAAAACTAAGTTGTTTTCATTGTCAGGTGAACGATAAAACTGTAAATGATGAAAACATAGTTTTGGAAATGTCATGTTTCGGGTTGTGGTCCCGTGGTTAGTGTGGCGGACTCTTGAGTCAGAGTTTCTCGGTTCGAACCCGCTCTACCACAATTTGATGCCTATTTCTAATAATAAGTTGCTTAGGCTCACAAAAATATTATGAAAATTAAATATTTGTGTAAATAATTAAAACACAATTATTTTTCTGAAAATTTAATTTAAAAAAAACTAGTCGTATATAATGAAATAAATTCAATAAGTTGTATTTTAAAAGTATTTAATCAATTATAAATAATCAACATTTCATTCCACAAACCTAATGCCGAATCAATAAATAATATATGTATTTATATATATATATATATATATATACATATATATATATATATATATATATATATATATATATATATATATATATATATATATATATATATATATATATATATATATATTGTAAATTGGGTGTAAATAATATGTAAAGTGGGTGTATAATAATAAAATAAACAATGTGTTGCTTTGTAATTAAAGTTTATAATTAAAGTTTATTCTTAATTTATCTTTATAATATTTTTCTATCTATCTATCTGATTCTGACAGTTCAGAATATTATATTTTTTCTATCGGAAGTCTTTTGTTTTATTCAGTGCGATGCATGCGACATCTGGTGGTAGAACTGTTTTATGTAGGTACTATTTGTAAGTACTTAATAAAATGTATAGGTATATTGTATATATATATATATATATATATATATATATATATATATATATATATATATATATATATATATATATATATATATATATATATATATATATATATATATATATATAAATATTATCTATATAAAACCACGCACGGCGAGATCGGGTGATACGAAAAACAGGTTAAACGCCATATTTTTAATGGTGGCAATATTGGATTTTGATGGCGGCTACCTCATTTCCCCTGGTGACAATCTCCATATTAAAAGACAACACTTATCATAGGTAGGTGGTCCGTTTTTAAAACCGTGTTTTGATGGTCATAAAACCAGGGCTGAGACAATGTGTTTCAAGGTGTATTTTTCGAACCACCACAAATTTAATTTCGAAAAAAAAATACATTTTGATATTTAGAAGGGAAAGTTTGTGGATGTGAAGTTTTTTTTTGTTTTCTGATAGTCAAGCATTTTTTGTATTTTATTTTATCACTATTCTAGTTCTACTTATAATATCTATTGTGTTCTTGCCAGTGCCCTTTACTATGACCTACATTATATTGTATACCCACACACAGGACATGCCTTTTGGGATGTTTTTTTTGTATTTATATTTTATTCGTATTTTTTTTGTATTATTGTCATGTTCGTATAATGCAAAAGAGGTATGGAATTGGCAAAAGAAAAATAAAAATAGACTGAATACAGTCGTATTGCGATCCCTCGGACAAATGTGCGTCAAAACTATACATGATAGATGTTCGAGTAGTGAAATAAGGAAGGAATGTTTGTATTTATATAAAAAAAATGCATTTATATTATATTGTGAAATGCAAAATAAATTAAAATAAAGAAAAAATGCAAAGCTGAGATAGGCATTATCAATAAAATTAATGAAAGTTGTGTTGAGATGGTTTGCACACGTGGAACGAATGAGTAAAAAAAGGAAATTATTTGAGGCGAATGTAGTTGGAAAAAGGAGCAGAGGAAGACCGAGAAAAAACGAAAAATACGGTTAATGCATGTGGGTCGAATGAGTGAAGAAATAATAGAAATAACAAATTTATGAGGCGAATGTGTTTGGTAATACATCAGAGGAAGACCTAGGAAATCTTGGTATGAGCAAGTATTTCAAGTTCTTGAAATAATATATGTTAAATAACCAGCGGGTATATGTTAATTATAATTTTTTTTATTCACATAATTAACTTCTGTTCTCTCTGCCTGCTCTTGCGGATGTCATATGATGTATTTTAAAATTATTTGAAAGGATATGATAATATATTTTCATTACAAATTTTCGTTTTATTTAAACGTTATCGATAAAATTAAGAAAGGTGTGTTGAGATGGTTTGGACATGAACGAATGAGTGAGGAAAGAACGGTAAAACAAATTTATGAGGCGAATGTTAGTGGGAAAAGAAGCAGAGGAAGACCGAGAAAAACATGGCACGATCAGGTATGCCAAATACTTGAAAGTGATCAGGTTAGGAGTCTTAACAATCAGCGGGTATGTATGAGGAGATGCATGAACGTGGAAGATGCGAAGAATGTTTGCAGGACAGAGTGGTGTGGCGCTCTATTCTCTCTGCCTACCCCTGCGGAGAAGCGGCGTGATGGTTAGTTAGTTAGTTAGTTTAATTTAAATACCAATATGTTGGCAGCCCTATTCATACCAAACACAATACCGTTCGAAAACAGTTTAAATTCAAACTCAGTTTAACAAATACATATTTCACACCAGTAGCCGCAATTTATGGTTTAATTTGAGGAAGATGGTTTCGGTATAAAATTTGATATCTTTTCGATGAAAAATAATAAAATTATAATTTATTGTCGCTGATAAATTTATGTACGTATTAAGCCGATAAAAAAACGGAGAGAGGTATTTCGAAGAAATATGTTGTATAATATATCGCTCACTCCTTTCAAGAACGTCATAAATCAAAAATCGTAAATTTTTAGTTGTGCATGTATTCGGAATGCCCAGAAAAATGTACTATATCCCAACAAAAGAGGCATATTTTTAACTTAATATTTACCCGCTACAGGGCAGAAAATGTTGTTTTTGCATTTTGAAGAAAATGTATTGTTTAATTATTTTTTTAAATAAATTAAATATTTTTCAAATGGAGAAAAAACCTTCAGGTTTTACCTAAGATTCGTTGCACAGTAAAAAGTTCAATAAGTGGCTTGATATTTATTTTTAATATATTGTGTTATATTTTTAAACTTTAAAAACGTTCTCCTGAAAAATCAAGTTTTTTTATTTGATTGAAAATAAATATTAGTTCTACTTCTTCTTCTTCTTTATCTTGGTGTAGGCCTTGTGGCCTGTTTTTAAGAGGGGTTAGCCTCCTGCGATGTCGATTCCCAGCTATCGACCCAACTCTTTGGTGGTCTGCCCGGGAGACGTCAACCATGGGGTTAAATATTAGTTATACACTCTAATACTATTTGATATCACCCTGGACTGGTCCCTGAAGCGCAGGAGTTATCACCTTGCCTTCATGTAAGTAACGATAAAGATAACACTATGTCAATACGATTCACCATGAGAGTTAAAGTTAGAAAAAGATATATTTATATGTATATATATAAATATATATACATATATATATATACATATATTGCCGCGCTGAGACTCGCAATCCAGTCAGCCGCTCTTCCCGCGGGGGCGCAAAGAAGAGAACAACGCAAGAGTGTAGAATTGCGACATGGAATATCAGAGGACGTATGGATGGAAAAATGAATGAACTATGTGATGTGAGGAAGAGTAAGTGCTTAGATTTACTATGTGTGACTGAAAGCTGGAAGAAAGGAAATGGATCGATGGAGCACGACGGCTCGCTGGTCCTCTGGTCTGGACTCCCCGAGTCAGATAGAGCGTGTCAGGGCGTCGCCGCGTTTCTGTCACCCAGGATGGTAGAATGTATGAAAGGATATGTGTTTATAAACGCGAGACTCATGTTTATCAGATTCAAAGTCGGATTGACAAGACTACTTGTGCTGATAGGTTATGCTCCCGGCAACTCCGACACCGAATCTGAGAAGGATGAGTTCTGGTTGAATGTAATGAATGTGATGAATGGAAAAATGAATAATGAAAAGGTAATTCTGGCTGGTGATTTAAATGGGTGGGTTGGAACAAGAAGAGAAGGGTTTGAACTATCGCTTGGTATGTATGGGGATGCAAGAGTAAACGATAATGGGAAGAGGTTGTTAGAGGTATGCCTGGAATGGAATCTCTTTGTGTCAAATACTTTTTTTGCACACAAGGGAATCCATCAATATACTTGGGAGAGACGAAATGAAAGGTCCATTATCGATTATGTCGTCATTGACTCTAGATTGAAATCCGCCACAGTAGATACAAGGGTGTTTAGGGGGGCCGAAATGGAAACAGATCACTTTTTGGTGGTTTCAAGAGTGATTCTGTTTCAAGGATGGAGGGCCAAAACAAACAAGGTGGCGGCTCCCTCTAGAGTCAAAGTAGAAAAACTGCAGAATGACGACATAAAGGGTAAATTTGTAAAAGACGTATGCAGTAGGTTGATCGCGGAGGATAGAAAGAATCTAAGTATAAATGACATGTGGAAACATTTAAAAGAAAGTGTGTGCGAATCTGCAAAGGTAGTGTGTGGTATAGCGGTGCAAGGAAGGAAAAAAGGCGATGCATGGTGGGATGACGATGTTAAAAAAATAGTGAAAGAGAAGAAGAATGCGTGGTTAGATTGTATAGCAGTAAAAAATAAAAACTCCACTGAGTATGAATCGGTTAAAGAAGTGTACAAGGAATGTAAAATGAAAGTTAAGCATGCGGTGAGTGAACGAAAACGTATGTTGAAAAAGGAAGAAGGAGTAAAAATGACAAAAAATTTCCAAGAAAATATAAAAATATTCTGGAAAGAAGTCAAAAACTCCCGAAATCTAAACGTGAATGGATGTATGAAATCGATTGCAGCGAAAGACGGAAAAATGGTGACGAATGAAAAAGATATAAAAGAGAGATGGAAAGAGTATTTCGAGGAGGTGTATGAAACGCATGCAATTAATAATAACAGCATGTGTGTCGTAAATACACTTCCTAGAATATGTGTGGATGATGATTCAGGAGAGATAGGTATGGAAGAAATTGTGAATGCCTCAAAGTCCCTAAAAAATGGAAAAGCTGTAGGATTCGATAATTTTGCTGCAGAATACATCAAGAATGGTGGCAAAATAGTTCTCACATGGTTACATAGGCTCTTTAACCGGTGTCTAGAGGAGAATTATACTCCCGTCGATTGGAGAAGGGCAGTTATAATGCCTCTTTACAAGGGGAAAGGATCTAGGGTGGAATGTGGAAA
>NW_028281730.1:0-5000 GCF_059751285.1 Brachycentrus maculatus | reverse complement strand
AGTCTTTTGTTTAATTCTGAGCGACGCATGCGGCATCTGGTGGTAGAACTGTTTTATGTAGGTACTTTTTGTAAGTACTTAATAAAATGTATAGGTAGGTACCTAGTTATTATATATATATATATATATAAATATATATAAATATATATATATATATATTATATATATATATATATATATATATATATATATATATATATATATATATATATATATATATATAATTATATTCCACCACTGTACACCGATAAAGGCGAAATTAGCATGAAAAATTAATATTTCTTAAAATCCGCTAAGAGTGAGAATCGGTTGGCACTCCACGCAATTTCGACCTCTGTGCCTATTGGCCGTAGGGTTCATTTTCGTTCGCCGCCGTCGGGCGTTTTTTTTCAACGTCGCCAAAGAAAAATGACCCCTATTCATACGTGACATAAGATCGAGAGGTCTGGTCGGTAAATTAGGGAGCTGTTTCGGCCGCTCATTTGAATATGGAATGTTTTGGTAGCAAGTTTGAATATGGAACCGGCGAGGCGCAGTCCGTTATTGTGAAATTAAAATAAATAATAAAATATCTAAAAAAAAATATCAAAGATATATAAGGCATACAAATTAGTGTGATTCGAGAGGGGAATATTTATGTCTGGGTATATTTATTCAATATTACCCTGAACTGGACTGGTACCTGAAGCGGAAGGCTGATCACCTTTCCTCCATGTGTTAACGATCAAGATAACACTGTGTTTATATGATGCTTTGTCCGCCTCCATAGTGTAATGGTCAGCACGCTCGGATACCATGCCGGAGGTCCCGGGTTCGATTCCCAGGGAGGGTGAAAATAAATATTAGTGATTTTTCACTCTAATATTTATTCAATATTATCCTGAACAGGTACGCGAAGCGGAGGGCTGATCACCCTTCCTTCATGTGTTAACGATCAAGATAACACTGCGTTTAAATGATGAATAACACAATGATTTATGTAAATCATTGTGTTATTCCACAAAGTTAATACTTAATTATTAAATGATATACTTTCTTATCGAGATATTATCTAAAAAACGCAACGCACCCAATTTTCGCGTAATTTTCTGTGATTGTCGTCGTGTTGACTGGCGACGCAGTTTTTTTTTAAATTTTATTTCATTTCCATATATACATTTTTTTAAATATTCACGATTAATACTATATTTAGGTCTTAGCATGTCTACCTTAATTTCTCAATATGTTTTTAAAATCGCTCACATAAAGCTACCGTTTGAAATTTATATATGTATATATATATATATATATATATATATATATATATATATATATATATATATATATATATATATATATATATATATATATATACATATATATATATATATATATATATATATATATATATATATATATATATATATAATATATATATATATATATATATATATATATATATATATATATATATATATATATTTATAAAAATATATATTTTTATATTTAAATCAGATTTATTTCGAGAAAAGATAATTTATGCAATACATATATACAAAAACAACTTTAAATGTTCGTTTGTTCAAAATCTTTGTTGAATATTACGAAGATATTACGATTACATCGAAATGATATCACAACGGCACATATAACTAGGTACTTACCTTAATAACTAGGTACTTACCTATACATTTTATTAAGTACTTACAAATAGTACCTACATAAAACAGTTACCACCAGATATCGCATGCGTCGCACAGAATTAAACAAAAGAGATCCGATAATATTATTAACTGTCAGAAATAGATAGATAGATAGATAGATATAAAAATTATTATAAAGATAAATTAAGAATAAACTTTAATTATAAACTTTAATTACAAAGCAACACATTGTTTATTTATTATTATACACCCACTTTACATATTATTTACACGCAATTTACAAAAGAAAAATATTACCACGTTATAAAACGACAATTTTGTTAATTGGAAATGGATTATGAAACATTAGATGTATTAAAACAATTACTACAATATGTTCGGAGTGAGAGAGAAAAATTAGAAGATGATCAAAGAAAACGATTAGAAGATAATCAAAGAAGACGTGGAAATCTAAGAACTAGTGATAAAATTAAAGATAAAAGTCCATGTAAGATTTGTGAAAATTTGAATAAGGGAACTCGATATCACTCTGAAGCAACGTGCTGGTTTAAAACAAAGGAGGATGATAAGATTAATAATAATAAAAATGAAGATTTACAAATTAAACAGAAACAGTGCTTGAAGAATGAAAATAAAAATAATGTGGAAAAAAATTCTACAAAATATAAAATAAAACATACTCCAGAAAAGAAGAATTTCGAAGCAGATTGTATGAGCAGGAATCCAGTATTAGAATCGAAAGAAAATGCAAATGAACAATTAAAAGTTGTAAATTTGGTTAAATTAGAAGATATTTTAAAAGATCAGAATAAAAACGAAGACATACAAATAACACAGAAACAGTGCTTGAAAAATGAAAATAAAAATAAAGTAGAAAAAACTTCTACGAAAGATAAAATAAAATATACTCCAGGAAA
The DNA here is from genome assembly GCF_059751285.1 of Brachycentrus maculatus. Taxonomy (NCBI): domain Eukaryota; kingdom Metazoa; phylum Arthropoda; class Insecta; order Trichoptera; family Brachycentridae; genus Brachycentrus; species Brachycentrus maculatus. The sequence continues at coordinate 2,440 of NW_028281730.1, read as the reverse complement.
GAAGAATTTAGAAGTAGATTGTCTAAGCAGGAATCCAGTATTAAAATCGAATGAAAATGCAGATGAACAATTAAAAGTTGTAAATTTGGTTAAATTAGAAGATATTTTAAAAGATCAGAATAAAAATGAAGACATACAAATAACACAGAAACAGTGCTTGAAAAATGAAAATAAAAATAATGTGGAAAAAATTTCTACAAAATATAAAATAAAATATACTCCAGGAAAGAAGAATTTCGAAGCAGATTGTCTAAGCAGGAATCCAGTATTAAACTCGAATGAAAATGCAGATGAACAATTAAAAGTTATAAATTTGGTTAAATTAGAAGATACTTTAAGAGATCAGAATAAAAATGAAGGAATTCAAAAGAAAAAAAACAAATGGATTGAAAAAAAACTGTGTCTACTTTAAAAGGGTTAAGAAGAAAAAAAAAGAAAGAAAAAAAAAAGAGCGGAAAAAAGAAAAAAAAAAACTTTATCATATCACTAAACTTATACCAGTCCCTTCACTACAAGGAGATGATCCGGAGGACGAGTGAAAATTTTACTATGAATTTTCTTCCCCAAGGGGGGAGATGTAATAAAATAACTAGGTACTTACCTATACATTTTATTAAGTACTTACAAATAGTACCTACATAAAACAGTTACCACCAGATATCGCATGCGTCGCACAGAATTAAACAAAAGAGATCCGATAATATTATTAACTGTCAGAAATAGATAGATAGATAGATAGATATAAAAATTATTATAAAGATAAATTAAGAATAAACTTTAATTATAAACTTTAATTACAAAGCAACACATTGTTTATTTTATTATTATACACCCACTTTACATATTATTTACACGCAATTTACAAAAGAAAAATATTACCACGCTATATATATATATATATATATATATATATATATATATATATATATATATATATATATATATATATATATATATATATATATATATATATATATATATATATATATATATATATATATATATATATATATATATATATATATATATATATATATATATATATATATATATATATATATATATATTTATAAAAATATATATTTTTATATTTAAATCAGATTTATTTCGAGAAAAGATAATTTATGCAATACATATATACAAAAACAACTTTAAATGTTCGTTTGTTCAAAATCTTTGTTGAATATTACGAAGATATTACGATTACATCGAAATGATATCACAACGGCACATATAAATTCGTAAAGGTTTTTATTTGTTCATGTGTATATATCTGACTAGTGTTTTTACCTGCATAAGGTTAAAACACCTGCGGAACAGATGGCGCTGCAATATCGATGAAAAAAGTCAGTATGTAAGTTTAACATGTTGCGCGTTTTTACCTGTATAAGGTTAAAAAAATCAAAACAGATGGCACTGCCATAACGATGGAAAAGGTTATTTTGTTAGTTGGCATGAGGTTAGTGTGAGGAAAAAAAACGCTTACATGTTAAGTAGCTAAATAACTCTTTTCGTAGTTATGGCAGCGCCATCTGTTCCGCAGCATGTATGGGCGGAACGCGCCTGGGACAGAGTAGACAGATCCGATGTACAGTAGCCACCATGTCCGATGATCTCAGAGGTCCCGAAATTATGGTAATATTTTTACCCACACGAAATACCGCCATCGCCAATGTATGCCACACGTGATAACCCGCTTAGTTCGAATAGTGTGAGGTAGTTTGGACACGTGGAATGAGCGAATTAGGAAAGAACAGTCAAACAGATATCACTGACTCCTTTCAACAACGTCATATATCAAATAACTTGATTTCAGAAGATCGTTTTTAAAGTTAAAAAATATAATAATATGTATTAAAAATAAATATCAAGCCACTTATTGAACTTTTTACTGTGCAACAGATCTTTTTAGGTAAAACCTGAACGTTTTTTCTCCATTTGAAAAATATTTAGTATGTTTTAAAAAATAATTAAACAATTCTTTTTCTTCAAAATGCAAAAACAGCACTCTTTTACCCTGTAGCGGGTAAATATTAAGTTTAAAATATGCCGCTTTTGCTGAGACATAGTACATTTTCTGGGCATTCCGAAAAGATGCAGAACTGAATATTGATGCGAGTGAAAAAGTGAGCGATATATGGGACGATAAAATGTCGAGGAATACTATTTAGTTTTATTTGAATTTAAGGTGAAGGGTTTTTGTATCGCTTATGTCACTGTGACCATATTAGGTGTATTGTGACCTCCCTCTATCATAGCTCACTCTCAAGACCTACGTGAGTCATGTAGCTCACAACCTGTTTTGGTGGTAGCAGCTTCACCTTCTCTGAGTCCAGTAGAGGTCTTCCAAGGATGTGACATGGTTTGCGAGCGAGTGAGTCACAGTTATAGAGAATGTGGATTGACGTATCGTTACTCTCCATACAAAATCTGCAGACTG
>NW_028281729.1:0-23812 GCF_059751285.1 Brachycentrus maculatus | reverse complement strand
TCCCAACCCCAACCCCAACCCCAACCCCAACCCAACCCCAACCCCAACCCCAACCCCAACCCCAACCCCAACCCCAACCCCAACCCCAACCCCATGATTAATTCGTTATGAGAATTACAGTATGGATTCAACTTAAAATGGTATTCAGTTTAATAAAGATAACAATAATAATATAACATTGCGCACAATCAAGAACAGTATTATGAGAGAACTCCGAAATAGAAAGCCCAACATCGCAGTCAAATTTCCAACCATTAAATAGAAGATTATGCCTGGTGTCACTATGGGCCCGAATAAGGCGATTAGACTATAAAAAATAGGGCAGAAGAAGAACATGTTGATTCTCGACATCGCCAAAATCAACAAAATCGAAAAGGATTTCACCAACATGACCAAGAGAATTTAAAATAAATCATAGTCAGTGCACGATGCCAAGCAAGATGAAATGAGGGAGTCCAGACTGCTGCTTCTCAAGGAGAAGACTCCTGCTCAAAATAAAAAAATCAATAAGAATTTGCTCAGTAACCTAGTCTTGTACCACCTGCCTGAAGAAGGGGCTAAGAAAAAGGCTGTCAACATCCCTCAGTCTAATATCAGCGTGAGCCCAACCAAAAACAAGAGAGTTGCCAAGCCTCGATAGACCGAATCCACTTAATGCAGCAGTTACGCACAGGAAAATGTACAGGAACTAGATAAAGTAGACTTTGTGAAAATGTACATCATCGAAGAATTACTCTGCTTTATTTATAAGTCGGTAAATATTCCCTAATCTAGACGGAGCGAAATAAGGATGAAATGGCAGGATTCTGCAAATTCTATAACTAGAACTCGGACGAAGATGCTATTTCAGTTATCTCCTATATATTGAACCGCCAAAAGGATTATCTCGAGGCCATGTTTTACGAGAAACTTGGCTTCTATATATTCTTAATCCTAGGGACGGACACAGAACTCCAAGAGTAAGCCAAGTTTTTACTAAAGTCTCTCATGGGCTACTTGCACACAAACAACCTCATCATCCTTGATGTATATTCCCCCTAACCTAGATCTTAATGGAAATAATTGACATATAGAAATTGCCTTTGACAGCCCAGTTCCACATCTACAACACCTCAAGATTCAACGAAGATCGCCGGAAGATAAACAACAAGGCAGATAAAATGGGCTTGATTGCCAAGAACAACAAGTCCTCGGTCGAAATCATTAAGAGCATACTTACGAATTGCGGTTTCGACTCCCTAAAAACCTTTGTGTCAGAAATTCTCTCAAACGAGGAAATAGAAAGGATGGACAAAATTCGGGAAGTCTCCATGATGCTTGTTTCTTTGGTACGCCGTTTAATATTATTAGGACACGATTCTAGTAAACTCAGTCCAGCACGTTCAAAGATCTAGACCCCAGCCTCCCTTTTTGCCTGCGAAATAAAAACAGACCCCTTATACACTCGTGCTCGATATGGATGAAACCTTGATTCATTACTATGAAACAAATAGAGAAGGCTCATTACTAATTCGACCCTACTGCCTCTAGTTTCTAGAGGAAACTTCAAAGTACTACGAATTAGTCATTTTCACAGCAGCTGTCAAAGAATATGCTGACGAGATTCTCGACAACATTGATAAAAAAGGCTGTATTTCGCATCGGCTGTATCGAGAGCATACTCGCCTTGAAGATTACGTTTCGATCAAAGATATCTCCCAAATCGATCGTGACCTTTCAAAAACCATCATCATTGACAACATTGCTTCCAATTTCAAGCTCCAGCCTCGGAACGGCATCGCCATTTCGACATGGACAGGAGACACAGACGATCTCTCTTTGTTTAACTTGATTCCGGTGCTGATCAAATTAGCAGATTCGAATGTTAAGGATGTCAGAGATGGCCTTGAGTACCTTTCGGATTACATGGAGTCGAAAATGCGCAACAATTAGGAAATAGACTTCGATAAACTCAACCTAAATGGTATTTGATCAAATTTTATTCAAGAGAATGCATAATTGCAAATAAATTCACATTCATATATTTAGCATTATTTAAAGTGAAACTGCTTTGGCATCTTTGTTATAGTAATGCTTAATCGATCATTCAATAGTATGCTAAATAATTATCGAATCATTATATATATTTAAAAATCTATTGAAGACAATGTCTCAGACCCAAAACTTTTATAAAGATCGTGCCTATAACTATTATACAGATCACTCTGATTACGCATCCTAAAAAATGTATGCGACCTAAGCAAATGCGAAATTCCACAACAACAAAAAAGCAAAGGAATTAGCGACATCAGACAACCAATGCCCACTCTCATTGCAAATCAACGAATAAAAAAGATTAAACAATTCTGAACGTCAATAAACATGCCGTGTACTATAAAAAATGAAACGCACGGAAGAGTATCGAAGTAGCGTCTCAGCCAATAGAAATGGCCGCTCGGCCAATCGGAGTGCGAACACTACAAACATAATTGGATTATAAACTTATTTACCTGAAAGGCATCACCTTGATGACACATAAATGTAAGGATATGAATACTTAGGAAGAAGGCTTTACGAAATTCTGCTGTTTCCAAGAAGCGCCATTCTCATTCTTTATCATAAGCTTAGGGCAATGTATACGATGGAATAACAATTGCCTACAGTAAAAACAAAAACAAAAAGCTAAACTGGGAAAAGGCTCAAGGCAATAACCAAGGCTTGAACGAACAAAAATAAAAAGTGCTCAAAGATCATCACAATTAATATGGCAACGAACTCAATCGGAAAGGCGCAGATAAGTTCTGTCAGACCTTAAAACGATAGTAGACCAAAGAAGTGAGAAATCATTCGACCAACACCGATTACATAAGGTGGAAGAAAAATCGAGAAATCAAAGAAATCAAGTAGCAAAAAGAAGAAGCGTAGTCGAAAGAAAGAGGGCACCCAAAATAAAGAGGGCAACCAAAATAATGGAGACAGCATAAAGAATGGAGACAGCAAAAATAAACGAAATTAAACAACAACTTATAATTCGAATCTTATAGAGGATTTGATATCAATATGCAAGATTCTCGCAAGAAAACACAATACAAGAATGTCATCTTGCAATGCAAACTTAAGGCCACGCGAATTAAGGATTCTTTCGTCTGCGATTTAGACTCAGACACTGATTCTGAATTTTCAGATTACGAATTATGAAATATAAATATAACCGTCACAAATACGAAGATTAAAAATTATTATTCATACTTACTCAATATGAATTGATTAAGTTGCAAAATTTGGATTGTAAATACAGTAAATATAAATCAAGAGTCATTCTTCACAGAATATAATTCCTATATCCTTGGATAAAGTGTTGAACAGCCGAAAAATCATCTACTCGACGTAGTACTTTGTTGGTATGAAATCCGATAGGTTTTCATTTTCTTCAAATCGGCAGCTTTTCCTCTTTAACATTGATCTATTCATAAAGAAATGCTCATAATCCCGAAGGTTTCTATAATTTTTTAGGATGAAGGGATGGGTTAATGCTTCATTGGGCACTATTCTAGTCTCTGGGTTCTTGTCTAAAAATCTCTCAATCAGCGATTTGGCTTCGAGAGAGATAGAGCAAGAGTTCCATTTGATGTCACTGATGCAACTTGGCTTGTTATTTCTTGCGATAGATCGGACTTTGAAAGGCAATTCCCCTGTGAGCATTTCAAATGCAATCATCCCAACTGCCCAAATATCTACTGGCATTCCATAGCCCCTTGAGTATGTTTCAGGCGCTCTATATGATGGGGTTCCGGAGCCTGACCACATTTCAAGTTTTTCGTGAGAGTAACGCTATATTCTGGCAATATCGAAATCAATGAGTTTGAGGCGGCCTGTAGCAGGATCATAGAGGATGTTCTATGGCTTGATGTCCCTGTGGCAGACTCCTTTCGACTGCATATATGATAAGCACTCTAAAAGAGATTCCACAATATGGGCAACAGTCGTTTCATCGATCTTCTCATCTTTTTCATGTTTTTCTTTGAGCAGTCTCCGCAGTTCCGGGTAGTCTACATACTCCATCACCATATGACAAGTCATTCTTTTTTAGTTTATGAACAAATACTTGCCTTTGATAATTGACACATGGTCCAATTGCTGAAGGATTTCATAACACTCCCTGAGATTATGCATTAACTCCAGATCCTTTTGCTTTACAATTTTGACAGCGTAGATTTTGTTTGAGCCTAATTCTTTACATTTGTAGACAACAGATTGTGCACCCTCGCCAAGTTTCTCCTGCAGTTCAAATAGCTGTTCAAAGCTTTCTGAAATGGATCTGTCCTTCAAGATGCTAAGGGACTTGAACGATTTTAAATTTTAGCTTGCCCTTCTTTTTCTCATGATAGCTGGTTTCTACTCATGATTCAAAGTGTCAGTTTTTTACATCAAACCTCCATTTTCATTTTTGTTGATGCAAATTTCTTTAATTTGCTCTCTCAACTTTGCAAGTTTTTCACGCCGTTGTTGTGGTTGCATTATTGGCACTTATCTTCAAATTGATTATATCATTAATTAAATAGTATTTCCGTGGTGAAGCAAGACAATCAAATCTGATCATAAGAACATTTCAACTATTCATCTGAATTTGTCCGGCTCATCGTATATTTTCGCTTAACAGAGCGTTCTTTGACAGACCACGCACAAAATATATAGTATCGAGAAGTTTAAGAGAACATAAATAAGCTCATACAATTGGGAAACTCATGGTAAAGAAAGTGCTTTTGACTTCTTATTTATGGAGCATTTCAAATTGGCAATCTCCTTATTTTATCGTGAAAGTTACATTTTTGCTGAATAATTTTATGCATATATATTCTAGCGCAGAATTATAGTGCAGAATTATAGTGCATATATATATGATCCTTGACCGCTATGATAGTTTTAAAAACTAATCATAGGGTTGTTTATAGTTACTTATAACAGTAACACAAAACCGGACGGGGGGGCGGATTTGATTCCACCTGTATATATGATCCTTAATTATAGTGCATATTTACAATACATATTTGCAGTGCATATTTACGATAAAAGCAATGGCTTCTGAACAAATTTAAAATTGCGGCCAGGTTCATCATAAATGCCATAAATATGTGAGCATTAATTGCCAATGATTCATAACTATTATCTCAATTGATAATTAATACATGATCAAAAGTCACTAATGGAGGAATCGCCCAAATATTATAATTAGTTAATAAATTTATCTAAGCCTCAAGCCTGCATAATATAATGAATCACTCTCGACATTGGGCAAGCGAACCCAAGCCTTCCTTCTTAAACAAAGCGGACATCAATGACCTATCCCCATAATAAATCGAATTTGCCAACTAACAATTCCAATTCCTTTATGCATGTACCACATCTTATCACATAGAACAAATGGCGAAACTCAGCACTCAGCTCAAATCCATGAAAAAGGTACAATCGAAGAAAAGTCGCATCGAACTATCCTCAGAGTAGAGTGCCAAGTGTCAATTCATATCGCTGAAAAGCAAAATGGCTTCGATTGAACAAAGACGTAACCTCAAACTATCAGCCAAAATCGCAAAGTATAAGAATATTGGGTTGTTGCGGGATCATAAAATCGGAGAAATCAAATCAAAAATACTGTAAGAAAAGGAGTTAGCGTTGCTGAAGGCAAACAAAATGAGAGAAGATTCAGAGCAGTATTGGAAAAATAAGGAGAAGCTAAAGAAGATGCAGTACAAACTAAAAACGCCTGAAGTGGACGAGGATCAAAACGAACAGTTGCAAACTCAGGTCTTGTATCAAAGCCGAGCCAGTAAAAATCAGAGTGTTTCGAACACAAAGAATCTGAAAAAGCTGAGGAAGGGGAACTCAATGCACCAGTCGAGTCATCTCAACAACAGTGTCTCGTAGCTGAAAGAGCAGCACAGCAAGAAAAGCCTTGCTGAAATGAGCATAAACTAAAAGATAATGGCACACAAAAAGAAATCAGAGCACTTATGCCTTGAAAAGTAGTGGTCCAACTTCCAGAGTGCAATCCGTAAGATGTAAGTAATAGCCAAAAAGCGGTAGATTGTACAAAAAAATAACATCACAAAGCCAATCGCAGCTACAATTCCCCGAAGAATCGATAGGTCATACAATTAAATAAGTTCGAGCCACAAGGTCATGCGACATTCCGAACCCAACTATTGCGAGCAAGAGCGTAGACCAATGCACTCTTCAAAGTAATCCTTAGAGGCAATACTGAAATAACATCAAGAAACAAAAAAAAGACTAGAAACAGAGCAAGTACATAATTAAATATTTAGTTCCTGCAGCGTGGGTAAATTATGGAGCACAGTGCACAGGTAAGTCGCCGCAATAAGATATTTAAGGTCGTCAGAAACAAAGTTTACGAACTGGCAGCCTATTCTCTCCGTAAAGAATTATGATACTGGCTTTTTACTAATGGCATTCATTGTATAAACTGAATAGATAGAGTGTTTTGATAATAAAATAATAGGAGTATGATAATGTAAGATCGCATTGGAGAATCTGCATATATATATAATACCATACACAACATCTGATGATTATGAGGCGATACGTTAAATTCTGCTTTTCAATTGTCAAGCCTGAACAAAAGCCTAACCGCACTTACACGCTAAACGATACTCTGCAGTATAACCTGAAGAATTATGAGCTCACTCCCAACATGAGTGGCTCTCGCAAAATCAACATCGACAATCTGGCAATCGACTATTATAAAGATACTGACGAATTGAGCGCAACGGTTCCTCATTTGCAACATGATCTCGACCAGCATTTACATGGGGAGTTGGTCTTTGGCGATAAGGGTGTGGGAATGTTGCCCCAGCAGTCTGAAACCACTCCTAATTAAATTATATAGCAGCTCAGTGGATATGTGAAGCCATCGCAAGACACGGCGCTACTTTAAAAAACTATTGAAAGCAAATGCCAGTATATGTCCTCCACTTCCAGTATTTCGACGCCTCTTATTACTTTGTATTACTTATTCAGCTGTTTTCGGTACCCTCAGTCTGAGAATATATTTTCAGGAATCATTAAAAAGCCCATGAATTGGATGGTTTCTTATCGGAAACCCGTTACCTTCTTCCTGAAACCATTGACAAATGATAAGTATGCAATAGTGTCAGACCATGGAGTAATGCCTATGTCAAATGAGGTGCTGATGAACCTTGGACACATCATTGAGTATTTCTTAACCCACAAAAAAGAGGACACTGCGAGGTTGATGACTGGGGAGTACGCGCACAACGTCAAGAACTACTATCGATACGCCAAAGTCAACAATGACCTCATGCTCAGATCACAAATCGACTGCATGAGCTATGACTAAAAAGGTGAGCCTTATGTGTTTGAAATTAAGTCCAGAGCTTGTGCGCCAATTCGATATGATATCCAGAACTACAAAGATTACCGGGATTACAACATTGACTGCAAACGTGGGCTCTATGAGAGCTTCGAGAGAGAGTATTTCGATCTGATTAGGGGTGGCTTCTTGAAGTATGTGATGCAGGTAAAAATCGGCAGAATGGATGGAGCATTCATCGCCTACCATAACACCTAGAAAATATATGGCTATGAGTACGTCAAGCTGAAATAGATGGCACTACGCGTCTTTGGAGATGAATACAATTTGGACGTATCCTTCTTGGGAATATCCAAGATGCTCACACTGGTCCTGGATGACATAAGATAGCAATTCTCGGAATTCAAAGGCAATTAGTTGAAAATAGGGTTCTATGCTGACGAGAAGATGAAAAAGCTTATTGTGATGGTGGAACCGCTTGTCATCACTAAGGAGTACATCCCTTTAAAAAGAGAGGATAACATAAAAGACATCTCTGACTATTTCAAACAGAAGCCTTTGAAGAATCCCTATTTTAAACTAGAGTACGATTTCTTTTGGATGATCAATGGAGTGCACATCCGAACCTCCGATATTTTGCTGACACCCAATGACTCATTGGAGTTAAGGTTTAAGGCTGGGAAGAGGAAATCGATAGCATAGTTCTAATACATATGCTTCCTGCGAGAAGCCTACAAGGAATAATAGAATTTTAGTGAGATTTTGTATCACGGGTACTGGGCCAAGAACACCATGGATTAATGATCATGATCTTAACTGCCGCATTGTTCTACGTTATATATAACCACAGTGTATTTCTTGAAACATGTTAATGCATATGCATGGGTGCGTATATAAACTGAACATTTGGATTATTGACTCTTTTCTAAGGATGGATAGAGATATAGACATCACAGAGTCCTTGCTCCCCATAAATTAATAAATTAATGGAAATCAGCAATATTATTCCCTTCGAAGATACTTCTTATTCTGCTTTTGAGCTCAGCAAAGAGTGCATTGAATTGCATCAAGGTTTCGGGGTGCCTTTGCTGTTCTGCGACCCACATGTTGAGATAAAAGTGCTTCAAAAACATCTAATGCATCTGCTCGAATGTTTGCCTCTCTGAAGTCATGATTTGACAGAAGTTTTTCAGAGCCCTTCGATCGCAATACTCTCCCTGATCTCTTATCGGCACCAGTTCATCGGACAGATGGAAATACTTCTTCATGAAGAAGCAGATGTTGATGGCTGTGATCGCGAAGAAGAAGTTGGCTTTGTCAAGTTACATTTTGGTGACTATTTATTTATTGTGCGATACAAACCTGAGTATTAGCTTCAGTGAGAAGACTCCTCCCCCTCGGAAATCAGTCTAGGGGTACTTGCCTTGGAAGCCCAGCCTCATCCATTAATTCCCCGACACCTCAGGGTTACTCCCTCCGAAGTACAGGGAGTGAAGTTCTTTGAGGAGGTCCCATCTTTAGTTTCGTTCAAAGAGTATACTACACTCCCTAAAATAGTCATAGAAGTTTCGCAGTTATTACTTCGTCAAGCTGTAATCCTCGCATAGGATCCACTCCCTCCAATGGCGATGCGCTAAATGAGTAGTTGGCTATGAATTCATTAAATCAATATCTTCCTGCATTGCACAATATTAAATGCTTAGTTTTAATTGAAATTTAAGATGATAGCCACATTCGTATGCTAAAGATAGGCTTAATTATCGAAAAAATATTCGGGCACGCAGCACTCTGTTAAATAGGAGGGAATGTAATGATCTTACTCAATCTAATGAAGCATCAAGATAAGATAAGAGAAAAAAAAACTTGCTCTGTCAATGCATTGACGAAACTTCCATTACCCATTTATTTACAAACTCATTTTATTTATTTCGTTAATATGGAATTATAATGGCATATACTCAAATCATGCGCTCTTTTAGTCCTTGTACTATTCTCATGCCATAATTTTAAAAATCATGCGGCTCTTACCTTTATTGTGCCTGTGGGAAAACAAGCATCAAAGATTAGTCGAGTTTGCGTCAATTATTGAAACTAAAAACACCAAATAAGTAACCTTAATGATTAAAATTTTATTGAGGATACTGATGACGAATTAATTATTAAATAGAATTGTGAATTCATTATATTTATTGCGATGAAACTGCAAAAGAAGATCACAGGAAATTTCATCAAAAGCAAAATAGTGAAAACGTAAATTCAATAGCAGTCATCCTCTATGCGAAAGATATCTTTATTGGCTTCCTTAAAAAACAGTAGGCCCGAACAAGAAGAGGCCGAATCCAATAAAAACAGAAGCAAATCACTTAAGAAGAAGAGCACGATTAAGTACATCCAACAAAGCTAAGAACTTCCTGAATCTCCACTCACTAAAAGCTGCTTCCTTCGCAAAAAGATAAGCGAGAACAGCAATCAAATGAAAGAATCGAATAGAGGGGAGAGTTGTGTGAACTCTCATTCTATCAAAAATTACAGCATTCTCTATCCTCAGAAGTTGAGTCCAAGTGCCGATGCAAATGATCGGATGAAGTCTTCCTCCAACTCGGATTTTACTTATCAGTCCAGCAGGCTGGCCTACAAATATAAATCCCTGTAGAAAATGGCTAATTCATAAACGAAGGTTGGTAGTTAAATAAAGCCCAGCCAAGGCAACCACAGACAGAAAAAGCAAAGAATCCCCTTGAACAGTTTAGCTTGGGAGAGCGTCCTCCACAACTAAGAGAATTTGGAGGACAGCTAGCAATCGAGCAGGAAAGATTAGTTGAAATGAATCAAAGAATCTTGCTCACATGATAATTATATTAATACTGCATCATATGATAAACTCAATGTTACTCTCAAATAAATCTCATCGCGAATCGAGGTGTTCAAGCATCCATTCGGTTTGTTTGACCAGCATTGACAACTGATACTGTAGCATCAGCGATTTCATTTATTGAAATCGTTTCTTAATGTCGTATGCCTGCTTCGCATTTTCGAAGCTTAAGACCAGAGTGTCCTTCTTGAGATCTAGCATGAGATTTCTCGGATCTGAACGATCCGTGATCATCAAAGAATCTTGGTAGCTGGCCTTAAATTTGACATAGCCTAACTCTCCAACAACGATGTATCCGCCGAGCAAAATGATTGAACATTTTGTTGAGGTTTAATTATTAATCTACTTGCATTTACAGTCAATACAGTGATTCTATTCGATTGTGTAAGCCTCTCCGACTTGGAAGCTAGTTGCACTTGTGCTTTGTTTTTCATTGCAGATGTTAATTTCGTATTTACATGGAGTGTTTGTGAATTCACAGTATGTATCCCGGACAATGATGTACAGCCAGAAATCACGGGCTTCTACTTCTGCAGGGTTCCTGGGGAATTGCTCATAGATGTCTTCGATCTTGACCTCTTTGTTGACATCCGGCGCAACCAAACCATAAGTAGTCAATGTTTTTTTGCGAGTGAGTCCGTCTTGTTCAGCCATTAAATTGAACAGGCCCAACGAATTCTCCCATTATTTTTGCTCATAGATATAGGGCTTTATTCTTTCGATTGAATTTCTGAGCTAATTACTCGATTTACCGCAAGGACTATCGGATCATCTATTGCAGCTCTTCGGGGGCCTTCTTGAAGTCACCTTGATAGATCACTCCAAACTGTTTGATCAGGCTTTGAGCAAGTTTATATGTGCAAATCCTGAATTAAGGGGGATCGGTTTCCAAAACGTAGAGGCAGCTCTTGATAATCTGCTCGATATCGCTGATGCTCTTGAAGTCCATGGTTTTTGGTGAAGGACTCAGACTACAAAAGTTTATTATTTCCGCTGACACCTATTTTTTCTTCAAAATCTAATTGAGCAAATTTAGAGTTAAAAAAACAAGCTGATCATCTTTCGACTAAGAGCTACACCGATAAGTACCTTGGCGAGGGACAGAATAAGAGCTCGAACAGGGTTTTGCTCACATGTAGCAAGGTCTATGTTATTGTGTTCGAGATTTGCCATATGTTCTCCTAAGAGATGACTCACAGCTGAGCATGATATGAAAACTGCGTACATTTGATTTTGAAATTCTATCGCGAAGACTTGATAGGAATCGCGAAGATGTTCTCCAATTTCTCTGTTTATTTTTAGAAGAAGTTGGTTCCCATCCCGAAAATTGATTTAACTTCAGTCGAATATTTTTTGTGCTCGTTTGGGTTCTGCAACTCCGGAATGATGCTTTTGGGGTTTGAATAATTGAAATACGCGTTATGGCAATGCTCGATTACTTCCGTTTGATAGCTGTCCCAAAACCCTTTAAATTTCCATTGTTTCGAATAAGACAATGGACGATCCGCTGGATGAAGCAGCTTCGCTGAAATTGGAGAGGGATAATATTTTCCGAACAAGGCCAACACAATAAAATCGACAAATTTGGAGTTGGTGAGTATTTTGATGAGTATGTTACAGATAAAGAGCGAAACATTGATGGCAAAGTGTGCCTTGTGGTTTGAGTAAAGGGACTGTAGAATGCAAGGCATGCACTCGTTTGAAAAAGCGTCAATGAACTTATTGGTTATGTGGACCTGGTCGATCTGCATGAAGTCTTACATAAAGTAGAGCAACTACTCATGGTCCTGCAGTATAGTTTACAGATTTTAAAGTTCGAAGCGATTGTCTTCTTTGGCATCAATGATCGAGTCGATGATAAACCAGTACTACTTGAGGAAATTGCACTCATTGATGTAGTATACCACAAATGGGAAGCCAGTCACAAATTATTTAATTTTTGGGTTTTGCAGTTTGCTGCAGGTCAATAGAATGTTCCTGCAAGTTGTCCGCACCAGGTTTTCGGGGTGGTTGTAGAACCTGGCCGACTGCATCATCAAGGGGAATGTTGGATACCTCTAAGTAACTGGAAGCTTACTTTGTTCAAGAACAAATGCATTGTGGAATTGTCCAGCTTCCGCGACAGCTGTTTAAGGAAGTTTATGTAATACTCAGCTATTTCACCATCCAGCGCCACAAACTTTATGCTTTGTAAGCTGATCACGCACGGGTGTGACAACAGACAGTTAACATTTTCGGGCTTTTCCAAATTTGTAAGCATCATGTTGAAGAAGCCGATGATCGAGATTACTATTCCCTTTGACTTCGTACGGCTGAAGATCTACAGTAGGCTATCCAATGCTTTTATTTCGCAGAAATATCTGAATCGAACATGCAGTACTCGAAGAATTATTGATCCTGTCTTTCCCCCTGTATAAGCATCTTCCCTAGCTGGTCAAGAATATCTGCGAATCTGGCAGAATCCGCTGAGTCTTTCGCCTGCATGAATCGACTATAGAGCAATCTGTAATAAGGCTTTGCGTACTCGAATTATTTCATTGAATGCTTTTAAGCTCTCATTGCCCTCTCTGGGAATTAAATAAATCATCGGCTCTTGCATACAGCATTAATTATCATAAAATAGCTAAGCAATGCAATTGCGAATATTCAATATAAATCACTTTTTTTTTGATGGTCTATGGCCACTACTTCCGAAAATGCTGCTCACTGAACTATTGCTCTGCTTGCCTCCTTTTTTTATGTGGGAGAACAGAGGTGCTTTTGCATTTCCCTATAGCAGTTGCTATGGGATATCTTCAATCGATAGGTTATTTTTTTTCTTAATTGCCGAACGATACTCCTTCTGCATTTTTTTCATGTTGCTTTCCCTATAATACTTTTCATATTTCTGCAGTTCATTGAAGTAGTCGATATACTCCATTGTACTTTTGGCATCGTCAGTTAAGTAAAACTGGCCTCTGCATATTTGCTCACGGATGGGCAAAAAACCTTCTAAGTGTCGGATTTCATGGTCCCACACTCGGCATTTAAACCCAGTCAATGACATCTCCTTAATTGTATGCAGATCTTTCTCAGTGGAATAGGAAATATTCAGAAGATTGGGAGCCCATATTTGGAATTTGAGGCCTTAAAATGACGGACACTCCTCATATGCGCACAACTTATCAAATGAGCTCGATTTCTCTATAGGATTCACGATTGCCTAATATTGCTCTTAACTGACCAAGTCGGTGTATTCCCTCCACTTCCCAGGAATGAGAAACTCCTCCTTGAGACACACGAATACCCGTTCCTATAAATCGATTTGATTGGCCGAAAGTGAAACGATCTTGTTGGCAAATGCTGTGGACTTGAGTACCTTAATGGCAGAAGGAGTAGTTGCTTTGAGTTATGGCTTGATCGAGGATTCCAGGAGCAAATTAGCGGAGCCATACTTATAAATATTTGCAATTGTTTTCAATATTCTGCACATTTGTTGCCAGATGCACTATATGTTCGATGTGAGTTATAATAAGTGAGCCTGCCCTGTATATATGAGTATCATAATGAACACACTTAATCTACATAATCAAGTATAAAGAATAAAATATTAGTCATAGCCATAAATATAAATAGAGTATGATATGGATTAGAACATCGATATTGATTTTAAATATAGAACTCACAGATGAAAGAATCAGGATAACGAAAATCCTTTCCGACAATATTAGATAGCCACCATGCTGCCTAATCTTCATTGTAGCTATAGCAGTGCTCTTCCATCAACTCCAAATCGATCATTTGTCATGATGAGCAGTCACAATTCTATGATGATTAGTTGTCCTCAGACGAAGATGCTTAGCTTTCCCTGAAGGAAAAGGCTCTTCGGGATTAAAATGCGATGTTGAAAAACCGAATATATCACTACGAAATAAAGTAAAGGAATTACATGTCGAAAATGCTGGAGCTTGAGCTCGTAGTGGCCCGAGTTAATGTGAACAAGAGCCTGCACAACATCGAAAGGACATCCATCTTGTCGAATAAAGATCATATTCGTGAGATGAACTGCGCGATATCGGAACTGAAAAAATAAAAAGAAGCTGAAAACAGGGAAGCAGAGAAGAGAGAAACCGAGAAGAAAGAAGCAGAGAAGAGATAAATGAAATAAAACAAAATAAAGTCAGAAAAATCAGTCGCTGGAAGATAGAAATAGAAGAAGGAAAAGGAAGAAAGAATGTTCATTGATGCTATGAAAAACAATTACAAGGCAATGTTTGGAATTGACAGTTTAAAAGATATCTGGAAAAAGCATAAATAGATCTTAGCCGAATGGGTTCTTCATTAATGACGACTGATCCAAACAAATCATATTAAGTTTAAGCTTATATTCATTTCATAAGTTTATCCTATCAGAGGATTCAGTTTATTTTTATAATGTTGCTTGATATAGCTATTGTGGGGATGAACTTGTGAATCGCCAAACAGTCAAAGAATAGCTGAATTTTTATTTTTCTTCAGTTAATGGTTATAGTTTGAATTAAGTCAAATTATTTGCAAATTATATCAAATTTATGGAAGAAAAATATATGCAGAAACTCAGAATCAAATAGGAAATCCAAAACAGCAGCCTATTTTTGGAGCCGCAACGAAGGAAGAACATACTCTTAGAGCTTAAATATGATCGCTTATTCCGGTTTGCCTCGTCGGCCGAGAAAGAGGTGAAGGGTAGCAATGACAGACAACAAGAAGAGTCGTGGCTCTAAAATATCGACTGTATTTAATAAAGCCATCATTACTCGCCTCGAAAAGTTGTGGAATCCAAGAAAATGACATTTCAATATAATCTGCTTGACGCAACCAGGCACGAGAGAAGTATAAAAAAAGACCAAACCACCGGCTACGGCACTCTCTGCGATCTAACGAATAAATGCGAAGATGCAGATAGATCGAGAGAAAACGTCAAGATGAGAACAAGAAACATAAATATAGCCTCTAAAGCCGTCAATGCCTCAATGCATCAATCACAGACTCCGATTCCGGAGCATCAGAACATCTTAAAACGATCACAGCGCTTTTTCAATACCTTCTTATGCGACACTAATAAAATGCATGCACTGAAGGAGCCGAGCAAAAGATCAGAAGAAGTTCAATCACGTTTATTCGCTCACTTATTCCCCAAATTCAAAGGGAGAACCATGGCAAAGTCGATTAATCTGTTTAAAATTGCTTGGAAGGATAAAAGCAAGCTTGACTTTTCATGTTTATCGTTAGACTCAAAGCACTCTACCTTTTATCAGCCCAGCAAGCTTGACAGAGAAAAGGCACACGAGAAGAAGGGCGATATAATAAGTAAAATTGCGCGGGACAGCGAAAGAATATAGACAGTTCCTCAGCATCGATTGGAAACTGCTATGTCCGAACTCGGAGAGACAAAGCTGCCTATTTTTTTGCGTAAGATACTACGCACTTGATTGCTGATTGAGTTTATGAAGGCCGAAGCCTTTGATTATTTATATATCCCTAACAAACTTATTAGATCATGTTTAATTTGAACGATTTTGTGTGTGATTTTAATGCAAGAAACCAATAGACCAAGCCTCAGGGTGCTTCAGCGCATGTATACCGATGGCTTTGAGCCTATTTCAAACATATGGAATGCCGAATAGAATTGCTGTAGCTCATGCATCTGCCCGAAGCCGCCATCCAATCTTGCGCAAACAATGAGGATCGATCAATGCTATCGATGTGGCAAATAGTACCACTCTGATTGCTTCTGGCAAAAATAAAAGGATAAGGTATTCGAATGCCCATTTTGTTTCTTGGCGAATTGCCGGCTCGAGAAAACAGTAAATTAAATAATTTTTGCCGGTTATTTGGGGGCAATTAAAAAGGATAAGGCTGCTTACAAAATAAATATCGAGCTGAGCGAGGAACTACGCAAAAATAAAAATAAATAAATTTAAGCCCGTTGTGTTAAATTCAACTCGCACAACAGATTTGAGATTTCTTGGCCCGATCGTGGCTCATTTTGGCTCAATGAATAAAAGCTGTCCGACTTTGTCCCCCTTGTCAGTAACTCCAGTCTCAGGAAGCGACATGATAGTGCGATAAAACTGCCAACAGTCAAAGACGGCTTCTATGAACTGGTGCTGGAATAAAGGAATTGCTCCGATATCACTCATAAGGTCAACAAGCGATCCAATCATTTGTTGATGATTTTTTCTGTTGTTGATTAAAGCAAGGACACGATATTCGAAAAACTTAATACATATCACACATCGACATATGTCCCGATATTGCAGAATTAAGTATCGAATGATGGGCTGATCATATAGAAAGTAATGATTCCGATGAGATGCCAGTTTTACGGTAGTCCCATTAAAACTCCAGTTCGATCACAACTATGTAGCCATTATCAAGTCTTTGACCTATCCAGCTTCATCATATCCACTTTGTCTACAAAGGGTGCTCGAACTTGGAAATGCCCAATCTGCAACGTCAGGGCCTACGATTTAGTCACCGATCGATACTTATTGTAAGTCATCAACACCCAACCAAATCGAATCATCAAGTAAATTAGTTTCCGTAGAAATACAAGCCCTGAAGTTGTGTATGCAGCGGAGTAAAAACAGTCTGCAGATTAATTGGAAATGGATAGCGAAGTCTGTGACATTGAAAACGAGGAGTAACTGTAGAATGAGCAACCTTAGAATGATTAGGTGTAGAAAGAGAGATAAATTAGTGCATTCGTAATTTCTGACAATAGTTAAAACTAATTAAAAGAGAACTCTGAAACAATCCGTAAGAAGCATCATCATTAAACAAAAGATCATTCAAAAGATAA
Source organism: Brachycentrus maculatus (assembly GCF_059751285.1). Classification (NCBI taxonomy): domain Eukaryota; kingdom Metazoa; phylum Arthropoda; class Insecta; order Trichoptera; family Brachycentridae; genus Brachycentrus; species Brachycentrus maculatus. Next base: position 6,793 of record NW_028281729.1, on the reverse strand, counting down.
AAGCAAAGATTACAATCGATAGAAAGAGTCAATATCCTTACTCGGCCATACTAATGAGTAGGTTGACAATAAATCACTCGTAAATTTATCTGAGCAATTATGCATAAGACCTAAGGCATCCTCGAGAGAGTCACTTTCAATCTCCTCTGAATCGCGGTAATAATCAGAATAATCATTATACTTGTAGAGTTAAAGTAGTAGTTATGAAGTCGGTAGGAAATGTAAGAATTCTAAAAATAAGAATAAAAGAATCCGTAAGTAAAAAAAAGAAAAGCCAAAACAGAGAAAAAAGCGGTAAAATGTGAACAAAAACACAAAAAACAAAAAAGTCTAAATTGGCCCTAAATTGTCTCAAAAGGAGAAAACATTATAAATAAAAAATCACGAGCATTGTGAGGTCATAGCAATATCTGATAGCAGCCAAAATGTTTAAGGATGTGCGCTATTTGAAGATGCCAGCAAACAGAGCGAAGTGAGGCATATCTCCCAGCCACAGATATAAAATATATTACAGATATCAGACATCGAACAAATATAGAATAAGAAGAACACATAAAACGTCTCAAACGGATAACTCTCCCAATAAATAGTTGAAGTATCCCGAGAAGAGTATGAAGAATTATAAAAGCTACTTTTCAAAAAAAATTCCCTCTCATAGTGCCCTGAAGTATTGCAAGACGAAGAGAAACAAATAAATTGCGACACTTTCAATGCTCAGCAATTTGTCAGAGAGAATCCCGTATAGAACGATGATGGGTCTGGAGAGTTATTGCAGGAAAAGTTAACATAAATGCATTAAGCCTTGAATGTCTAATACCAAAATTAAAGACCAGTTATTAGTCGCAGCGAAAGATAAATATTTTAAGGCCTATATGCCAAAATGCATATGGCATATCAGAAAATTTTCCATTGAAGCATGTGCACTTCCTTCTTCAAAGTGATACTGATCGCCATATTCCATCATTGGCCAAATATTTCAATAACATATATATATATGATACATGTGGTTCGCAGCATGAATAAACAAGCAAGGAGTGAGATAATCTAACTTATAATTATTTATATTCCAATATGTAAAAATATAAAATCAGCAAGACACTCGGTGATGGCGCATTCGGCACAGTTTACAAGGCCACCAACATAAAAACCGGAGAAGTAGTCGCCATCAAAAAGATGAAGCAAAAGTATACCAACTGGAACGAGTGCATTTAGCTGCGCGAAATCAAATCACTCCGCAAACTCAACCACGAAAACGTTATAAAACTCAAGGAAGTGCTCCTCGTCGCTGAGGAACTCTACATGGTCTTCGAATACCTGGACTATAACCTCTACGAAGTTTACTCAAAGATGAAAGAACAGGGCAAAAACTTCACATAACCCGAAATCAAGTACCTCTATGCTGATGCAGGTCCATGGCTTACCAGATTCTCAGCGGGCTGGCGAATATACACAAGAATGGGTTCTTCCATCGTGATATGAAGCCATAAAACCTCCTCATCTACAATAATGTCGTGAAGGTCTGTGATATGGGGTTGGCCAGAGAGATCAGGTCACGGCCCCCATTTACCGACTATGTCAGTACAAGATGGTATAGAGCTCCAGAACTCCTTCTCCGCGCCACTAACTACAACTCGCCGGTCGACATATTCGCCATGGGATGCATCTTGGCTGAACTTTACACTCTGGTGCCGCTCTTCGCAGGAGCCAACTAAGTCGATCAGCTGAATAAGATCGTGAAGATTCTGGGAACTCCGAACAAACAAGATTGGCCAGAGGGTTATAAGCTGGCGCAGTCAAAAGGTACCTATTTATTAATCGTGAGGCTACTACTTTCCACAAGAAACTAAGTTGAATCTGGCTGATCTGATTCCACAAGCTTCGATGGAGGCAATCGACCTGATTTAGAAGATGCTGGACTACTCATCTCGGAAGAGGCCCACAGCCAGCGAGTAAATTTGTTATCATTCAGAGTCCTTAAGCATGAATACTTCAAGGGAGTCAGACTTCCCGATTTAGAAGCACCGGCGAAAGAAGTCATCTTCGAGGAGCAACCGACAGGGGCTAAGCTTGACACCTCGAAGTAGGATAAGAATCTCGATGTCTTCAGACTAACCAAGGAGAAGTTCAAGCAGACTCGCAAGATGGATGCGCTGGATAGCAACCCTTTCAGAGTGCTCAACTTGAATCAATAGCCGAAAAACAACAATGGTGACATGAACGACTTAGACGACCTCATTCGATAACTGGAAGAAAAGGGCATGAACAAGAAGAAAAAAAACGACAGCAAAGCGAGCAAACTGCCGATGATTGCTACTCGGGAGAAGTTTTATAAGCCAGATAAGAAATAGCTCAGGTAATCAAAAACAGAAATGAAACATGGAGAGCCATACAAGTTCATCGAGAAAGAGGATTGGAAGTACATGCGGCCAGAGGAAAACATCCTGTATCGGAAAAAGTAGGGTTCCTCCTACAAGACTAAATATGGCGACAAAAGCAGTCGATAGGGGATTGACTCGAAGAAGTTCGCGTACAATTTTCAGCCTGGACTCAGCCCTATGAATCCAGCCTTTTTGCCCCACGCGAAGACCCCAATTAAATCTGGCCCAAACTACCTGCATCTTCCGAAACCCAAACACTTAATACCAGGACCTGCCATCTATAAATATTGAAGTTCGTTATTTTCATAGGTATGAATTATTGGTATCCTTTTAATATGCTGTTGTCTATAAATCTGCTTGAGACTCTCCTGAAACAAAGATGCTGTCAATTTTTGTCAGTATTAATTAACTCACGTTAAAGAAGCATGCAGTTGTAGCTTGTAGAGCTGATTAAAGGTTAGAGCAATTAATGCATTGGTCTAAAAATAAAATAACTAAAAATGTTCATCAAACTCCCTCATTCGCTAATTTTTGAGATGTGCTCGTTCTTCAATCCGATCAGCTTCTCAATTATTACCAAAGATATTTTGTCTTTGCTGCCACTTTTGTCGCCTTCTTTGCGTTTAGCAATAGGAGGACTCTTCAGATTAATGTGAGCCTGCAGGGATCCTCTGGGGAGTGTGATGCCATAAACGATGGCCTTTTCCTCGATGTATTCAATTTCTTAGGGAGTGATTACATTTTCCTCCAAATCACTTTCCGATTGGGTTTCTACTTAAATTGATTCCTTTGGATTGCGGCTGTGCCTCCTACTTGAAGGGGCATTTGGCTTAGCATTGAATATTTTTATCAAGAATATGATCCCAAGCAGAATGAGCAGGGAAATAAAGCCATTGCTGTTTTTATTCGCGCAAGGCTTGCTGGAATTCATTAGTTTTTCCTTCAGTATTTTATTTTCAGCTTAAAGTTGTAGTTTCTGCTTCAAGAGCTCTTTGCGCTCCTCCTACATTCTTTGGATGCCCTCTTTCTTGCGATCTCTCGAGATCTGAGCCGACAGCCGATTCTTCTGTTTCTTGGCTTATTACTCATTGAGTAGGCTCCTGTATTATTTGATCTCGACACTTTTCATGAGTGATGCTTCCATATTCTTACTGCTTTGCTCATTCACACTCTGATCTACACGCTAACTGTCCTGACTGTTAAAGTGGGTAATGATGTTCGGAATAGGGGAAGCCCTGCATCTGTTTCTATGAATTCTTTTGCATTTTGCATGGTGGCGACTGAGACCCAATTTGATCTTTCTGATTCCAAGTTTGATCTTCTGCATTGCCCGATCATCTGGGACATGATAGTTGGCAACCACAAACTCCATAACGGAGCCAATGTGCATAGAGCTGATATCAATTGAGTTGACAACCGCCTCCACCACAGCTTGGGCATCATTGAACTGCTCGTCCTCGGAGTGAGCATTGGCATCGATATGATTGAGCTACTGAGGGACTTCCATCAGACATTAGTCCCACAACTCAAGCTCAAAGCCACTGAAGTCCCCTGATGCTTTCAGGCAGTATTTGGATTCCTGGAACATGTCTCCATCAAAGAATAGTTGCTGCTCGAGATCCATCGTTTAAATGCTATTATTATCCTTTGCTGAAATTTAATCGATATATAGCCATAATTTGTGTTTGGAATTCCATAGAATATGTCGATACAGCTCGTATTTAATAGGCTATTTTCATAGGTCAGTGTGGAATCCTTGGTTTTGGACTATAATCATCGCGAGGGGAGAAGATTGATGAAATTGAGTCAATTCGATTTGTTGTTTTATTATGAGAGTCTGTGCGTGCTGAATGGAGGGTATTAACAAGCAAGCCAATGGCAGTTCGAAATCCTAATACACACAGCCTTAGGAAATAGTTGGGGAGATCTGAGGGTGTGGGCCTTCATTCGATGATGTCTAATGCTGGAATTTATGGAAAATAGGATAAATTCAGAATATGCCGAATATTAATATTTAAATAGGGATATTTAAATATGCATAATCAATATCTCGGATTAATCACAGCATGCATCGGTATGTGACTCGTATGTAATAGACAAACATTATTGAGATGAGGGCGACTGCTTATAGTTAATTAACTCTGTAGTGATGCTATTTTGATTTAACCTATTACTGCGAGTAAAAGCTAAAGCTACATGTTTGTGGGTCTAATTAATAATTTAATCTCCAAAATGCATCATGGGCTGATGATGATTAAGGATTTGCTTGAATCAGCTAACATGGTCGCTTCTACTGATTGCTTGAATCGAGTCCAATCCAATTGATATCAACTGTGATCATCACAAAAGATATCACAATTCGTAATATGTAAAATACCTCGAAGCATGGCCAATAAAGAATATAAAGCAACAATAAAAGAAACAGCTAAATAAATTCAAGGGAACAAAAGGAGGAATAAAGGAGGAATAAAGGGAAGAAAAAGAGGAACAAGAGGAAAAAGAGGAAAATGAGGAATAAGAGTAAGAATACTACTATGATAGCACAATCTTAATGCTCCTGTGAGACTCACATATAATTAGGGATGAGTTCAGCCGAAGATAATGCAGGAAATCTTCTCCTATATGAACAATTCCAGAAATAAACATCAATTTGCATGAAAATAAATAAGGATGTTTGATTTGGATGGTGAGTCTTGTTATTTTCTAGATCATCGTTTCATAGATATGTAGCCAAGTCTTGACCATAAAGGTTAGATACAGATAAATTAATAAATAGCTGCATTTAAGTAGAGTGCATTCTTCTATAATTATTAAAATTTGATTGTACTGGCATCTCTAGGATACCAAGATGTGCCAAACTGCGGCTGATAGATAGAATGAGTCGGAGAGTAGAGGGAGTGCGAGTGGAACCAACAGATGGGGAAGTGGTATCGAGATGGTGCGAATAATACTAAATAGTTATAGTTTAAATAAACTTTAGAATATATAATATACTTTAATATGAATACTCCCGTCTTGAGCATCCACACCAAAACCTGGTACAAAGATTCGCACTCCCTCTTCGATTACTAATCTAACAAAATCAGCGAATAGAAATTCGACATCCCCATGCCGGCAAATCAGATTGCCGTGTTCCGCAAAAAGAATTGTAATCAGTCCCATAATTCAGCTTCTTCCATCAAAATTTTTGTACGTAACTAGCAAGTCGATCGCTAACAGTACGACCTGCTCACGTTTTTTCAAATCAAACCCTCAGGAGCCCAGGGAATCTATAGACTCGAGTTCACCGATGGAGACTACCGAGGGGCCACCAAGAAGCACGAGCGGCTCAACACCGAAGAGTCCAATTCCAGTCACGACCCCAAATAAAACACATACCTGGTTGTCTACAAGTTCCAAGACCATCTAGGCAACCCCACAGGCTTCAAACTGAGCCCCGGGCAGATTGTTAAGCTGGGGCGAGTCGAATATTTCGTCAGCGAGGTCTCCTTTGGGGGCGTGATTAATTACGCGATCTCCAAAAGCAAAAACACCATCTGCAACCGAGGAGTCCTCAAATTTGAAGACCAGCTGAACCGCTACCATAACTAGGTTAACTGTTGCAAAATTTGTTTGGACGAAGTTTAAACCGAAGACAACTTTCTGATAAACCCCTGCAAATGCTCGGGCTCTTGCGGGACTGTGCACTTTGAATGTCTGCAGCAGTGGATTCACATGAAAGTCAAAAAATAAACTGTTGGTGGGACCGTGCACTTCAACTACGAGAAGTTTGAGTGCGAAGTCTGCAAATCAGAGTTCCCAATGATCATAGAAAAGTCGGCGAAACACTTAGAGTTGCTTCCCCTTGATAAGCCATCCGGAAATTATCTAATCCTGGAAGCAGCATGCTAGAAAACCAAGAGCGTGATGCTCATTCAGAACTTAGATCAAGGGGGAATAAAACTAGGGAGAGGACACGAATGCGAAATCCGCATTACCGACATCTCAGTCTCGAGAAACCACGCCCTCATTAAAAATAATATGGACGGCTTCTACATCTACGACAATAAGTCCAAATTTGGCACACTAATAAAAGAGGAAGGGACATTCGACTTGGAAGTTGGGTACACTGACAAGGCCATCCAGATCGGCCGTACGTTTATAAATTTGGAGCTGGGCCGCAAGAAAACCCCGAACTGATCAATAAATACCTAAACATGTCTCATTATTGCATTCATTGGGCCATTTGATGAATTATCGTCATGCAAATACATAAGATAACATCTCTCCGATCAATTAATCTTTGATATATTTGATATACTCGATGTGGAACTTATGTATTTACATGCCTCCAGGGGTTGGGGTTGGGGTTGGGGTTGGGGTTGGGGTTGGGGTTGGGGTTGGGGTTGGGGTTGGGGTTGGGGTTGGGATTGGGA